>NW_007071629.1:1677-99364 GCF_000164805.1 Carlito syrichta
GGAGTTGTTTAGCATCATGCTGTTTAGTGTCCATGTCTTTGTGGGTTTTAGGGGACCTTGTTGGTGTTGATGTTTATTTTTATTCCTCTGTGGTCCAAGAAGGTACATGGTAAAATTTTGGTCCTTTAAAATTTGCTTATACTTGATTTATGGCCAAGTGTGTGGTCAATCTTAGAGTACATTCCATGTGGTGATGAGTAGAATGTATATTCTGTGGCCTTTGATGGAGTGTTCTGTAGGTATCAACTAAATCCATTTGGTCAAGAGTCACATTGAGGTTTCGGATCTTGTTGCTGATTTTTTGTCCCAATGATCTGTCTAGGGTTGTGAGTGGGGTGTTGAAGTCCCCAGCTATGATGGTGTTGGAGTTGGTATCTTTTTTTAGTTTACGTAGAAGCTGCTTTATGAAAGTTAGTGCTCCTATGTTGGGTACATACATGTTTAAGATGGATATTTCTTGTTGATGGATTGAACCTTTTATCATTATGTAGTGGCCTGCTGTATCTTCTTTAATTTTTAATAGCTTGAAGGGTATTTTGTCTGAAATTAAGATCGCAACTCCTCCTTTCTTTTGTGTTCCGTTCGCCTGAAAGTTTGTTTCCCATCCTCTTACTTTGAGTCTGTGAGTGTCCTTTCTAGTGAGGTGAGTCTCTTGAAGGCAATAGATTGTTGCCTGGTGATATTTTATCCATCTTGCCATTCTATGTTTTTTCAGTGGTGCATTTAGTCCATTCACACTTAGGCTAATAATTGAAATGCAAGAGTTGATCCCTGTCATAAGGTTCTTACAGAGTTGTTGTTCCTGTTTGTTTGTTGTCTTTCTTTAGGTTTTGGAGTTGGTTCATGTGTGTTTTTAATCTTTTGTCTGTATTCTTGTGAAGAATGTTGTTGTTCTTTTTTCCTTTTCTTTTGTGTTCAGTACTTTCTTTGTTTCTTGTAGAGGTGGTCTGGTGGCAGCGTAGGTTCTTAGGGATTGGATATCTGGAAAAGATTTCAATTCTCCCTCACTAATGAAGCTTAGCTTGGCTGGATAGGTTATTCTCGGTTAAAATTGCTTATCTTTTAGAGCTTTAAGATAGGGCTCCAGGCTCTCCTAGCCTGGAGAGTTTCTGTAGATAAATCTACTGCTATTCTATTTGGTCTTCCCTGGTAGGTAGTCTGGCCTTTTTCTCTTGCTGCCTTTAGGATTTTTTTTATAGCTACTTTGTTTAGGTGAATTATTATGTGTCTAGGAGTTGGTCTTCTCATTTGTTGTCTTGCAGTGGTTCTCTGAATCTCTTGTGGTTGAATTTTTGCATCACTGATGAGATGAGGGAAGTTTTCTTGAATGATTTTATGAAATGTTTGTTCCAGTGTGATCTCTGACTCTCTCTCTGCCTCAGGAAGGCCAATTACTCTTAGATTGTGTCTCTTGAAGTAATCATTCATCTCCTGAAGATTTTGTTCTGACTTTTTAAGCTTCTTTTCTATGTTTTCGATAGTTTGGGTTAGTTCTGTATTTTGGTCTTCAAGTTCTGAGATTTTTTTTCCTGCTTGGTTATTTCTGCTATCCATGCTTATTAGTTTGTTATTTATTTCCATGACAGTATTCTTTACTGCTGTTATTTCTGTCATCATCTCCTTCCTATTTTCCTCTTGTCTCTCCTCAATTTTTTTGATTCTCTCTATTAATGCCTTGATGTCTGGGTTTGTTGCTTGTGATCAGTCATTCTGGGGGCTCTTCATTGTTTGTGTTCTGAAGTCTGTTTTCTCAGTGTCTGACCTCCCAGGGGTCTATGTGAGCCCTATATTCTTCTTTTGGTTTTTCTTCATTTGTGCAGATTTTTCCTTCCTACTTTTCCCTTCCCTCCATGTCCCCGTCTTCTTTAATTGTTATTCAGGGGTGGAGGGGTTTCTTTTACCTCTGTTTGTTCAGTCTCCTTTTCTTCCTAATGTATTTCCTCTTACTTTGTTCAGTTCTGGAGTGAGGGCAGTCCTTTTTGTAGTTTTGAGATTTAATTAAGGGGGGAGCTGTGATTCAAAATCTCTCTGCAGATCCCAGTATCTCCCAACAGGTGTATGGATAGTCTGAAACCCATTTCCCACTGCCTTGGAGTCTGTCCATGCAGTGGAGTTGTAGGTTTACTCCCTGAAAGCAAAATGTGATCAACAGAGAGAAGAGAATGGAGCAGGTAGTGGGGGCAGGAGGGGGGTGGAGAGAGAGAGGAGTGAGAGGGAAAACAGATGAGTGTACCGACTGGTAAGTGAAAAGAGACACAAAGACTGAAACAAATATAAAGAAAAACAATAACCATGACTGAAAACTAACCAGCAACCATATAAAAAGCTAAAACATACAATGATGCTAACGTACACATTGACCAACCTCATTGGTGTTCTATTCCTTTATACAAAGATGGGGTTTACAGAGAAATAAGAAAAAAGGAAAAAGAAAAAAAAAGGGGGGGAGGGAAGGGATAGATTAAAGTCAGTAGACTAACAGACCCAACCAAGCACACTCTGAGACTTTTCCTTAAAATCCAATGTCCTTTCAGCTCTGATTTCTAGCTATCTTTGCAGGCTGGTAGAATTGTTCACAGTTAGGGTCAGTTGCCCCTGGCCTGCTGTGAAGAACAGTTCAGATATGGGCCCCCTACCCAGTCTATTACTGAGATCTGGCTTTTTTCTATTTATCCGGAGGGATAAGCCTCTACCATTTCCGTTTTGATGTTGTTACCTTGGACCCCCAGCAGGTGGTGCTATATCATGGCTGCGGTCCAGAGAGGAGTGAGCTGGTTACAGATCTGTGACCTGCGGTGGCAACTTCCCCATACACGAAGGCGGGGGGATTGGGGGGAGTTCCACAGGCCTGTCTCCGGTCTAAGGGCGTGGTGTGGCAGTGGCAGCAGCAGCTGGGCAGCAGTGATTTCAGAAGATCCTGCTTGTGGGGGCTTCACAGTCTGAAGTGGTGGGTCGCTTCAGGCATGAGCTGGGAATGACCGCAGCGGCAGCATCCGCGACTGCAGGAGCAGCCCAGACTGCTGTGATATCTGAGTAGCGATGGTGGGTGACGGTGGTGGCGGCAGCTGAGCTCCCTGTGAAGAGCAGGCTGTGGAAGATGGGAGCTGCAGCCCTTGGGAGAGAGCGAGGGTCTTTATGAGTGTTGTCTTTTGCAGAGGGTCTCACAGACCATGCTGCCCAGTTGCCATCTTGTCGGCCATCACAGGGCGACATTTTGAAAGTGTTTTCTGGGTTTTCTTTTGTATTCCATATACCTAAGCTTGGACAGTTTCTAAAATTTAGACTTATCTATAAAGGATGAAATATGGCTCTACATTGAAGCAGTTCTATAGTGGAATAACCAGCATGTCGGGAGCCAAGGTGGCCCCTTTGAACCAGTCTGAATTTGTGCCTAGGCATGAGACAGCATGGTTTCATAGGGAGCAACTTGACTTTGCATCATCAGGAAGATAACTGGGTCTCATTTACTGTTTGTGTGTTCTTGGGCAGTCACCTATTCTATTGAATTCAGTTCATAGAAACCCAACTCAAAAAAGCTTCGATCAAAAGAATAATTTTATGGATCCTATAATTATAAAGCTCAGAGATAGGATTTGCCTCCAGTCAGTCTTCTATTTTTTCCCTTTCCTTCTCTCCCTTTCTCCTCTTCCTTTCTCCTCCCTGCTCACATCACTGCTTTTGTATTTGTTATCTTCATCTGCTAGTGATTTTCATCAAGAATTTGGAAAGGTAGTCTGGAGATAGCTTCCGTCTTTAATGACAGACTGTTACTGTCCTTGCTGAGGTCACTACTTCTATGGCAAGAAGGTTGGGGAGGTGATTGGGAACACACACCGATAACATGGAGAAGGAGAGTTACAGTATACAAAAGCAAAGGGTGTATAGAAGACAAAACAATAGTTTACACCATGGAACCATCATTTCCTCAGCTACAAAATGGGTCTGTGAGTTATCTTGTAAGCTTGGTTGTGAATATAAAGGATAATAAATGGGAGGTACTTGGCACATAGTAGTTATTCACTAAGTGGCTCCCATGATTTTTCAATTGCAGCCTACAGTTTCCCCCCCCAAAAATTGCAAAATCTCAAACCATTCACAGTTCATGCCTATTTTTAGTTGAAGCAGTCTAATCTTTGTCTAGGCATTTTTGGCTAAGTTCAGATTATTCATTTGACAAATTATTGAGATAAATCCTTGAGATAGAAATGAATCGGGGTGGATCTCTGCTCTGGAGACTTCCTGACCTAGTACCACACTTTTCTGTGATGGTGCAGAGTTACCATAGGTATGTGTGATCAATGGGAGAGCAGGCAGTGTGGTCACAGCTAGCTGTTGGAAACTGCACATCACATAAATGGTGACTTTTCCTCCCATTCAGCAGTTGTGGTGAGGGACACTTCTCGACACAAGGGTCTAGGCAGATGAATGAGCAGATGCCTCTTCATGTGGATGGTTTTACAATAGTTGTTCAATATTTATTTTGTAGAGGCAAGATGCACCTGACATTCAGGTTGGCCTCTAGTACAGGCAGTTGAATTAATGATAGGCCACAGTTTATAGCATCCAACTGCATTGGTCCACAAAAGACCCCTCCTTGTTTCATTTATTGAGTCACCCCTTATCTCCTTGTTCTCTTCTTCCATGACCCTCCACCCTCACCCCCTGCAGTGCCCTTTAATACTTTAGTTAAATGCACTTTGTTAATTTTAATATTTTAAATTTACACAGATGAATATAGCTCATTCTACTTCATCTTTCCTTTTTCAATTAGCACTAATTTTCAAAATCCCACCTGGGTTATTGTATGCACATTTTGCACATTACTTCTAACCCTTGCATTGTAGTCTGCACTTTTCTTATCCATTCCCCCATAATGGGTAACCAAACTGCTCTAAATCACCACCACCTCATATGACATTCTGATACAGTTCTAATCGTGGAGCTCTATGAGTTCTCTGGACTGTAAATCAGGGTTTGAATGTCTGGGTCATAGATTATATTAGTTGGTCTAACTACCACAGATTGTCCAGTCTATACTCCCAAGTTGTGGTTGAAAGTTCATATATCCTCATAGCTCTGTCCTTGCTTGGAACTACCTAGCTTTCTTATTCTTTTGCGAGTCTACTCAGTGTAAATGGCAGTGCATTGTTTTAATTTTTCATTTCTCTGTTAACTAAGCATTAACTCAATGCTTATTAACATTTTGTGTTTCCTCTTCTTTATTGTCTGTTCACATAACTTCTGCATGTTTCTTAGAGGAAGAGTTTCTGTCTTTCCTATTAACTTTTCACAAGCTGCATTTATATTCTAGATATTATTCAGTTGTCGATTTAAGGCATTGCAAATATATCTTTTCCCAGTCTGTGTTCTATTTTATTGAACCTACATCCATACTTTTTACATAATAAAATTCCTCAGTGCTTTGCTTTATGATGTGTGCCTTTTAAGTTTTAAGTCCTCCGCCCTTAAGTCACAAAGATATTCTCCTATGTTTTCTTCTATTAACTTTATAGTTTTACTTTTTATGTTTTGTTATTTCATTCATTTGGTACCCATCTTTGTATGTTATGTTTTATTTTTCTCCCTAGGTTAAGCCAGTATTTTCAACATATCTACTAATCTGTCACTTACATATTGATATGCAATTTAACTTTTATTATATTTTATCATTTTTATATTTTCATTATGTACTTCACACATTATGTCATTTTTATATTTTCATTATAAATTTCACATAGTATATCATTTTTATATTTTCAGTGGTCTATTTCAGAGCTCACTGTTCAATTCCACTATAACTATGCCTTTTTTGTATGTCTCAGTATTGGACTGGGAAACCCTCATCTTCCATCTTAGCTTGTCGTGGATTTTTATTCTTTTTTGTAAATGTTAGACTAAAGTTATCTAGTTTTTATAAGAGCTCAATTAAAATTTTTACAAGATTGCAATGAGTTTATAGATTAATTTAACAAAAAGTTGGCATGTTTATTGTATCATTTCATCCTATCCAAGATTGTGGAATGCCTGGATTTGTTAAGTTTTTCCATGCCCATTATTATAATTTTTTTTAAAAAGTTGTCTTCATATAGGTCTTGTGAGTTCTTGACTAAGTTAATACTTAGACATATTATAGTTTTTATTGACATAGTGTATGTTATCTTTTTTTAAACTGTATTTTTTAGCTACTTATTGATGGCATAGAAAAATGCTATTGATTTTTGAGTTGGTATTATATCCAGCTACCTAGTAAACATTTATTGATTCTAATAGTTTGTTGACTGTGCTTCATTCTCTGTATATATGATTATCTATAAACAATGACAATTATATCTCTTCCTTTCTAATATTCACAACTCATTCTGTTCCTTTTCTCTTTCTTTGATAAACAGAACCAGAGATAGCAGGGAGCTTTGTCTTATTCAAAATATTTAAGGGACTATTTCTAAGGTTTCTCAGAAATGCACCCTATTTACTTTAGATTTTAGGTATATAACCTTTAATAAGTTAAGAGTGTTATCTTTTATTCAAAGTTTACTTATAGATTTTAATTAAAAATACAGGATAAATTTTATCAGTTTTTTTCTGTCAATTACTTGTATGATTTCTTTTTCTGAGATTTGTATTGAGTTTATAGATTAACTTAATAAAAAATTAGCATATTTATTATATCTTTTCATCCTATCCAAGATCATGGAATACCTGGGTTTGTTAAGTTTTTCCATGTCCATTATTAGAATTTTTTAAAAGTTGTATTTATTATCAATAAAAACTGCATACCTATTTTCTTATTTGAAAAATAAAGGATCTATTACCTCCTGTGACTATAAAATTTTTAAACATACATTTAATTCTTTCATTTTACAGTGTTTCTGCCGCAGATACATGAAGAGTTTAGTTTACCCTCACTAGTTAAGAAAAGGGGTAACTTATATGGATATGGGTACATAATACCATTCAAAAGTAATTTTAATTTTTTATGTTCATTTTAGCAAAATATTTTTCATTTCTCTGAACATTTTGCTTACTGTGCAACTTCTTATATAACATTTTTAAAAGTTTTTATTTAACATGTGGTTTTCTAAATAAATGATACACTTCTGAGAATTAAATTTCAAGAGGGACAAGATAATATACAGATATGCCTCGTTTTATTGCACTTTGCTTTACTGAGCTTCCACAGATATTGTGTTTTTTCAAATTGAAGGTTTGTGGCAACCTTGCATCAAGGAAATCTATCGGCCCCGTTCTTCCAACATATATACTCACTTTGTGTCTCTGTGTCACATTTTGGTACTTCTTGTAATATTTCAGGCATTTTATTATTATTATATTATGGTGATCTGTGATCAGCAATCTTTGATGTCAGTTTTGTAACTGTTATGGAGCACTATGAGCATGTCTTTCTATAGGTGAACAAAATGGATAACTGCTGTGTGTGTTCTGACTACCCCACTGACTGACCATACCCCTATCTCTCACCCTCTCCTGCACCTCCCTATTCTCTGATATGCAACAATAGTGAACTTAGGCAAATTAATAATCCTATCATGGCCTCTAAGTGTTCAAGTGAAAGGAAGAGCCCCATGTCTCTTACTGTAAATCAAAAGCTAGAAATTATTAAGATTAGTGAGGAAGGCATGATGAAAGACAAGATGGGCAGAAAGCTAGGCCTCTTGCCTCAAATGGTTAGCCAAGCTGTGAATGCAAAGGCAAAGTTCTTGAAGGAAATTAAAAATGCTACTCCAGTGAACACAGGAATAACAAGTAAGCAAAACAGTCTTATTGTTGACATGGAGAAAGTTTGAGAGTTCTGGATAGAAGATCACATCAGCCACAACATTCCCTTTAGCCAAAGCCAAATTCAGAGCAAGGTCCTAACTCTCTTCAATTCTGTGAAGACTGGAGGAGGTGACAAAGCTGCAGAAGAAAAGTTTGGAGTCAGCAGAGGCTGATTCATAAGACTTAAGAAAAAAAGCAGGTGCAGTGACTGAAGCCTGTGATCCCAGCACTTTGAGAGGCCGAGGCGAGAGGATTGCCTGAGTACCGAGGTTTGAGACCAACCTGAGCAACTTGGCGAGACCTCACCTCTACAATAAATCAAAAAATAAGACAGGGGTGGTAGCGCATGCCCTGTAGTTTCAGCTACTTGGAAGGCTGAGGCGAAAGGATTGCCTGAGCCCAACAGGTCAAGGCTGCAGTGATCGTGAGCATGCCACTACACTCCAGCATGGGCCACAGAGTGAGACTCTGACTGAAAAGAAAAGAATGTTGCTGCTCTATTCACAATAGCAAAAACATGGAACCAATCATGTTGCCCATTGAAACTGGACTGGATAAAAAAAAAAAGTGGTACAGATACACAGTGGAATATTATGCAGCTATAAAGAAGGACGAATATATGGATTTTGCAGCAACTTGGATGGATTTGGAGTCGATCATACTCAGTGATTTATCACAGAAACAAAGAACAGAGTTCCATTTGTTCTCACTCATAAATGGACCTTGAACAATTATAATGCTATAAGAAAGAGATTGGCAGTAGTGGAAACTGTCAGGGGAGGGGGGTGGGATAGGCAGTTGAGGGAAATGGCTAGGGGGGGGAGGGGCATACCTCATCAACAAGGGTACCTACACGATCAATGTTTATATACCTAACCCTGAAATGTACCCCACGTCTTCATAATAAAAATTAAAAAAAAAAAGAAAAGAAAAGAAACCATCTCCATAACACGAAAATACAAGGTGAAGCCGCAACTGCTGATATAGAAGTTACAGCAAGTTAACCAGAAAATCTAACTAAGATCATTCATGAAGGTGGCTACATTAAATAACAGATTTTTTTTTTTTTTTTTTTTTTGAGTCAGAGTCTCACTCTGTTACCCAGACTGGAGTACTGTGGCACACTCCCGGCCACCTCAGCCTCGACCTACTGGGCTCCGGCAATCCTTCTGCCTCAGCCTTCCAAGTAGCTGGAACTACAGGTGCCCGCTACCACGCCCAGCTAATTTATTTGTTTATTTATTGTAGAGATGAGGTCTTGCCAAGTTGCCCAGGTGGGTCTCAAACCCACAGGTTCAGGCAATCCACTCACCTCGGCCTCCCAAAGCGTGGGATTACAGGCTGAGTCACCGAGCCCAGCAAACAACCGATTTTTAATGTAGACAAAACAGCCTTAAGCTGGAAGAAGATGTTGTCTAGGACTTTCATAGTAAAGGTAAGTCAATACCTGGTTTCAAAGCTTCAAAGGACAGACTGACTCTCTTGTGAGGGGCTAGTGCAGCTGGTGACTTTAAGCTGAAAGCGGTGCTCATTTGTGACTCACCAAACCCTTGATCCCTTAAGAATCACACTAAATCTACTCTGTTCTCTACCAGTGGAACTACAAAGCCCGGATGACAGCACCTGTGTTTATGCATGGCTTGCAGAATATTTTAAGTCCACTATTGAGGCCTACAGCTCAGACAATAAGCATCTCTTTCAAAATATTACTGTTCATTGAGAATGCACCTGGTCACCTATGAGCTCTGATAGAGATGTACAAAAGACTAATGTTGTTTTCATGCTTGTTAACACAATATCCATTCTATAGCCCATAGATCAAGAATTAATTTAGATTTTCAAGTCTTATTATTTTAAGAAATATGTTTTATAAGTTGATAGCTGCCATAGATACATAGATGTTGATATGATCATAGGCAGCATAGATGGAAAACCTCCAGGAGGAGACCAAAATATTAACATTAACAGGAGCTTGGAAGAAGCTCTAGTCCTCATGGATGACTGTGAGGGTTTCAAGATTCAGTAGAAAAAAAAAAAAAATCCACGGCAGATGTGGTGGAAGCAGCAAGAGGAATGGGACTTGAAATGGAGCCTGAAAATATGACTGAATTTCTGCAACCTCATGGTAAAACTTAAATGGATGAGGAATTGCTTCTTATGAATGAACAGCAACAACAACAGCAACAACAACAACAACAACAACAACAAAAGTGGTTTCTTGAGATGGAACCTATTCCTGATGAAGATGCTGTGAACCTTGTTGAAATGACAGCAAAAAATTTAGAAACTTTCATAAACTTTAAAGCAATGACAAAGTTTGAGAGGATTGATTCCAATTTTGAAAGAAGTTCTACTGTGGGTAAAATACTATCGAACAGCATTACATGCTATGGAGAAATCTTTTGTGAAGTGAAGAGTCAGTCTAGAAGAGTCAGTCTATGCTGCAAACTTCACTGTTGACTTAGTTTTCAAAACTGCCACAGCCTCCCAACCTTCAGTAACTAACACCCCAATCAGTCAGCAGCCATCAACATTGACACAAGACCCTCCATCAATAAAAGGATTGTGACTTGAGGAAGGCTCAGGTAATCCTTAGCATTTTTTAACAATAAAGTTTTTTAAAAGTATGCATGAGTTTTCAGGCATAATGCTGTTGAACACTTAATAGACTAAAGTATAGTATAAATGTAACTTTAGTAGGCCTTCTTTTAGTCGCTTATCAATAAACCATGAAAGTCATTCAATTGCATAAAACGCATTTGTGTCTACCAAGTTTCATCTATATCATGAAATAATAACTTTTATTTCATGATATAGATGAAACTTGGTAGATTTACCAGTCCCCTGCTAATAGATTTATAAGCAGTTTGCAGTCATTTGTTCTTATAAACATTATTTCATCCATGTGTGGATATTAGGAGGAAAAATTCTTAGAAGTATATTTCTTGCTCCCAAAGTAGTTACAGATATAATTTTTATAGATTTGTTAAGTTATCTTCTCTACATAGATTGTGTCACATTACAGTTCTTATAGAAGTACATGAGAGCTTGTTTCTCTACATCCCTACCAATAAAGTATACTTTTTTTAACTTCTACTATGTAAAAAAATTATATCTTAATAAAATTTCATTTTATTTGTCTGGAATTATAAATTAATTTGAGTACCTTTTAAAATGTTTATAAGTCACTTATAGTGTATTCCTCCAGAAACTACCTCCTGTGTCCATTTTTCAGTTGGCTTATTAACAAACAAGGTTGTTTCTTATTTATTGATTAACTATAGTTCTTTTATATTAGAAAAACTATGAATTATACTTTTTTCCATTTAAGGTATTTTACTTTGCTTTATAATAATTTCAGCCACATAGATTTAAAAAATTTTATTCAATGTATTTTATCAATCTTTCTTCTTATGGCTTCTGGGTTTTGTGTCATACTTGGGCATCCCTAACTACAAATGTATAACTAAGTAGTAACCTTTTTATTATTTTTATAATTTCATCTTTTACCTTAAATGGTTGATTCTTTGATCCATCTGAGGTTTACTGTTGTATGAGCTGTGGATCCAATTGCATTTTATTCTATGTGTCTACTCAGCACTAGTTACTAAATAATTTTTCTCTTTTTCCACTGATTCCTATTTGACCTTTGTTAAATCCTAAATCTATGCTGTATTTTGATCTATTGCTACTTGATCTACTTTGACTATTCCTTTTGTCTACTAGCATACCAGAATCATGCATTTTTATTTACTGAAGCTTAAAATATGCTTTAATGTCTTGGAAAGCTAATCTGCCCTCCACACCTGCTTTTACCCCATATAATGCTCTCCTTTTTTTTCAGAGTTGTCTGATACTGTTGGTTGTTCATTTTTCACATAAAATTTAGAATCATCTTGTTGGTGTTTTCATTGGCATCACATTAAATTTGAATCAACCTAGGGAGTATTGATAGTACGTTGTATAATTTTCTGTATATTAGAAAAATTTTTATCTAAGTCTTATTACACATAGCTTAAATAGTCAATTTGTTATTCAGTGTATGATAGAGATAAGTATAGATTCCAGCTCTCCTCCCCCCCTCAGTAGCAAGCATTTTTCACCTATTTTTTTTGGTAGTTGTGATTTTTCCACTTTATGATTATCTGTTAACGTCTTGTTGAGGATAGGATTTCACTTTCTTTACTCCCCCACCTGACACTCACATGTGCATCCCTTCCAACTACCTTCCCCATCCTTCCAACAAAGTTATATCCTAATTTTGGTTAGATCAACAGTCTGTGTTTACAATATTTTGACTATGTAAATGCCATTCAAAACTGAACCATGCAGTAAATTATGATTATTTTCCCTTCCTGCACGCTATTATGTTTTCCCTGAAGCTAATATTTGCCTTGTTTATGGTTTGTTTGCTTCATTTTTATGTTTTTATTACTAATTCAGACCTAACACTTTGCCAATTATCTAAACCTTTTCTCAAGATATTCAGATGCTTCAGTTATTTTTTCAATTTCATCCTCCTACAGAAATCTCTCCAAGAGCTGCTGACTTGCTTTACTCTGGTGTTTTGCACTCTCAGTGTGTCATCTGGAAACTTCCCTCACCTTCACCCATGGATTCTCTATGCTTCACTCCTGTGTTAGTGCCCCCATCGCCAAGGACTCCCCACTTTTTCAGTGGTTTGCTAGTCTTGTCTTGGAAGAGAACTTCCTTCAGTTGCCTCCTAAGAAAGTGTACACAGGAGGGCAACACATGAAGACCTTTCATCATCAACCCTTGTACTCAATGAGCGATTTGAATGGAAATAACTTTCCTTCACTACTTTGGAGACACTGTTCATTACATTCCAGCAGCTAGTGTAGCTTTTGAGAAAACTAAAGCCATTCTGATTTCTAACTTTGAATTTTGCTATCCACTCACTTGTCCAGACTTGTGTAATATAAGCAGTATCTCATAATTCTGAAATTGCACAATTATCTATTTTAATGTTGATCCATTTTTTTTCCATCTATTTGGTTGAGCACATGGTGAGTTATTGCATTCTGGCAATACTCATTTTTTATGCCTAGAAAATTTTCTTGTCCTTTTTTGTTAATTATCTACTCCATTTTTTTTCTGTCATTTTAATCTTTTCCTGGAACTTTAGTATTAGAAGTTAGAACTGTTGGATTGGTTCTTGAATACCTCTATTTTGTTATTTTCCAAATCTTTGAATGTATTGCTCTGCTTTTTAAAATATTTCCTCAATTTCATCTTCTCACTTTTTTATTGACTTCTAATATATACTATCATGTTGTTCATTTCCAAGAGTTTTTTGTTGTTTTTTGAATGTTTCTTGGTTTTTAATATTTTGTTCACAGTGTTGGTCTCTTATCTCTCCAGGGACAATAGTAATAGTTTTTGTTTTAATTTGTCTTAACATGGAATAGTCTCTCCAAATTGCTTTTTTCTACTTGTCTGTTTTTATCTTTATCTTTCATGTTTGACACTCTCTCTTGATATCTGTATCTTATGAAAAATGTTGAGACCTAGACTCTCTAGTAGGGAGTGAATAGATTGGAAAATAATTTTTTAAATAGATATATTGAAATTGGTAACTTATTTAAGCAATGGGAAAATCAAGAAAGTGATGATGAGCCTCCCAAAGCACGGGATTACTGGCTGAGCCACCGAGCCCAGCTATTTTTTTTTAGTTGGAGGTTTTTTTATTCAGTGAGATCAGAAACACACAGTAGGAGAAACAGAGTTAGGAATATTTTTACATAATTCCCTGGCAATGCAATATGCCTTGTTTCCTAATTCAGCACCCTAGAGCATAGAACCACAGTCATTGTGTATCTAGCCTTTGCCTAGTCTGGAGTTACAGAGTCAGCTAATCAGCAAATACTGAGTCTTGCTGAATGCCAAGAACTGTAGTAATTAGGATCTGAAGATACAATAGTAAGAATGGCATTGTCCCTGACCCTGAGGGCCAAATGTCTTGGAAGAGACTGATAGGTGTATACATGGTAGTCAATAGTGCCAGTAGAGGCCAGGCTTGGTGGCTCAGCCTGTAATCCCAGCACTTTGGGAGGCCGAGGCAAATGGATTGCCTAAGCCCATGGGTTCGAGACCAACCTGGACAACTTGGTGAGACCTCGTCTCTACAATAAATAGAAAATTAGCCGGGGGCTGTAGTACATGCCTGTAGTTCTGGCTACTTGGAAGGCTGAGGCAGAAGGATCACCAGAGCACAGCAGTCGATGCTGGGGTGGTCCTGAACTGGGCAACAGAGTGAGACTCCAACTAAAAAAAAAAAAAAAAAAAATAGCTGGGCCCAGTGGCTCAGCCTGTAATCCTGTGCTTTGGGAGGCTGAGGTGGGTGGATTGCCTGAGCCCGCGGGTTCGAGACCCGCCTGAGCAACTTGGTCAGACGTCATCTCTACAATAAATAAAAAAATTAGCTGGGTGTGGTAGTGCATGCCTGTAGTTCCAGCGACTTGGAAGACTGAGGTGGAAGGATCGCTGGAGCCCAGCACGTCGAGGCTGCGGTGGCCGGGAGCAGCCACTATACTCCAGTCTGGGTGACAGAGTGAGACTCCAACTCAAAAAAAAAAAAAAATCGCGCCACTAGAATAGAAAATTGCACATAAATCTCTGTGAAATACCTAAAGGGGAGAATTAGCAAGAATTAGATGGATTGGTGACATTTGAACCTTTTGTTGGAAAATGAATTGAGTTTGCCAAAATGTGATGAAGATCCAGGAGGAGAAGGAGGATGTTCTACAGAGCATAAGAAACATATGAGTGAAGTATGAACAGGTCTAGTGTGGGGAGGCAGCAGGAGGAGATTCTGTGAGGAAGAGACAGGGCACTGGAAATGGCAGGTTGCTACTAGTGAATTAGCCCAGGAAATAGTTAGAAAGGTCTCTCTACCTTTGTTTAATACATAATATGAGAGGGGGACCCCCCAAAACACACAATTTATTTATAAAAATTGTATATTTATTCTTCCATGTTTAAACTTCAGTCACCTTCAATGTACTCTCCATTTGATGAAATACACCTATTGAGACACTTTATTCGCTACTCAAAACAGTTTTCAACCGTATCAATTTTGATGCTTTTCAGTACTTCAGCTATTTTTTGCTTCATCTCTTCCACATCGGCAAGACGTTTTCCTTTGAGGACTTTTTTCATCTGAGGAAATAAAAAATGTCACTCAGGGCAAGACTGAATACTCAGCATGGGTGTGGGCAGATGTGTTATCATGATGGATGAACCAGTCACCTGTTTGCCACAACTCAGGATGCTTCTTCGGCAAATTATGACACAACCTTTTCAAAACTTCCAGATAAAAACTTTGGTTGACCATTTGATATGGAAGAACAAATTCCAAGGGTACTACAAGGCGCCCAGCGCCCATCCTCCAAAAGATAATTCCGTTTTTTTTGTGGGTTTTTTTTGTATCCTCCTCCTATACTTATGACTTATGAGAGGAGTATATGAGACCATCAAGATTCCCTTTGAAGGCCAGTTGTCTTACACACAACTGTACAGAGTCATGATGTTTCAATGATGGCACAGATTAATCCCCATGTGAGTGGCCAATTAATTCTGCTAATCACATTAGTGGCAATTAGCAAGATGCTCCTCTGATTAGGGGGCTGTGGTCAAGAAGCTCTTACTTGGATTTACTGAAAAGTAAGTCTTCTCTTTGCAAAGCCTGTTAATTTTGTCAACAGAAGACCTGAGATTTAGCACAAAGATCCTATTCTTCCTCTGTCCACTACTACTGACTCTTGTACAAGGAATGACATCTGCTACTCAATTAAATTTGCTCAGATTTCAGAGAAGACTTGGAGAAGGTACCTTGATACATGTGTCCTATTTAGCAGCTTGGAACTTTTGTTAGGAAGGCAGTAGAAAGTGGGATCACAAGCTAGACAACCCTGCGTTGACCCCTGGCTCTAGCACTTACTAGCTGCATTAACTACACTAAGAAAAAAAATGTTTTGTTATTGTTTTTTTCCTTTTTTTAAAACCTCTGTACCTGACCTTTCCTCATTTGTAAAATGAGGATTGTAATAGTATCTACTTCATATAGATATTGTGAGAATTAAATTGTCACTCCATTTAAATGTTTGAATGATGTCTGACACATAGTTAATCCTCAATAGCTATCTTCATTATTGCTATTGATTCAGAGATCTATTGGGGAATCAAAATATTTAGATCAGCAAGACACATTACACTGATGGTGAATTTTATGATGATCAACCAGAACCAAAAAACTAGTTGTCTAGTTGTGCTCCCCTACTTTGTTTCAGACATCAGTGAAGAGTAAGGCATTACCTGTGAAGTCTAAGCATGGCACTGAGTTGTAAGTACGTGTTAATGTCTGCTTTTCTTTCTGGACCATAATGCATTGAGAACAAGGAGTTCATCTAAACTGTCTCCTGTTGCCTTCTCAATACCTAGTATGGAGCTTGGGACAGGGCAGCACTCACTAAAGGGTTGCTAAATGAATGAAGAAGCAGAAAGAAAACTGAAGTTGGAGGTTTACAGTTGGTTTTCAATCCTGAATTTGTGCCTTATTCACTGTGCAAGTTGCTTAACCCAAACCTCACTTTCATTATCAGCAAAATGAAGATTATCATTTCTATTTAAGTGAAAAAAAAGTTTTTAAAGATGGCATATAAAAATGTATCCATTCAAGTAAACACACAACAACCTTGTTTATTAACTCATTTATTTTATTTGAAAGGAAATGAAGACTCAGAGTTAACACCTAATAAATTATAGCTATAATTGCAAGGTTTATGATTTTACCTTTGTAAATACAAAATTAATATATGAATATACTCACATATATAACATCAGGTGGTATCATGTCCTCTTAGACAGGTGACCCTCTCTCGCTGCTCCAGAATACTGCTCAGTGTGGAGTATATCTTTGCAGAATAGAGTATATATTTTCAGGCTTAATCCAATGCATTCCAGACATGTATGTGTGTCTGTAAATGCTATTGTCATGCTGAGTTTTTCTTTAAATGATATTTGGTAATATTTCAAAGCTAACTTTTTCCTCACTTGTCTCTACATCTTAGATAATTCTTCAGCTCAGTAACTACAGATTTACCCCACTCTTTTTATTGCATGATATTGTGTAATCTTCTCCATAAGGGATATACCATAGTTATTCAGTCATTGGTTCATCAATAAACATTGAGTTTATAATATTTGGCCATTACCCCCCCCAAAAAGCTTTGATGATCCTTGAATATCTAGTTATTTGTAGAAGAAATGTTTTAGCTTATTAATGGTCTTGCCAAATGCCCTCCTAAGTGACTTCACCTACTTATGTTTCTGCCAGTGATGTAAGAATATCTGTTTCCCCTATCTTTATCAACACAATGTTATACTTTTTTTTATTTCTGCCAATCTGATGGACCAAAAATGGTATCTTCCCAATTAATAGGGAAGTTGAGCATCTCATGTGTTATGATAGACACTATGCATGTTCTCATTTAATCTTGAGACAACCCAATGAGTGAACTATTACTATCTTCATTTTTCAGATGTGTAATTAGAGGTCCACAACAGTCATGACATCCACATAGTCAAATAAGGGTAGAATAGTCACACACACAAATGCAGATGTCTCTTGACAGGTAAAGAAATGTTAGGAACTGAAGGTGGAGTAAAAATCATTAATAAGAATATTGAAGGTAGATAGCCTTAGGTTCAAAGCTAGAGTTTCCAAATTGTCAGCCATCTGCCACTGGGTGAGCCATTTAATTTCTTGAGAATATCAGTTTTGACTTCTGTAAAATCAGAATAAGATTTATCTTATGGTGCTGCTGAAAGGATTAAAGGAGATAATTTACAACTCATAGGCAAATTTTGGAGAAATGTTAGCTGTTCTTTTGATTTGAAAAAACAAAATCTTCCTGGGACATGGGAAGCCATTAACCTATGAAATGGTTAAAAGTGACACAGTCAAGTCCCTACCCCTAGCAGAGTTTTCAGGGTTCTGCTTGGCAGGGCATTTGTTTCTGCTTTAAACCTAGTCCAGAAGATTATTCTTTCCTTTCTGAGGGATTGTGAGGGATAACCAGACTAGCTACTCTCATTGAGTACTCATGAGCATCTTGTTGGTAGACAGGGTAGATATCTGTATGTGCAGTTTACAGATGAGACCCATGGTGGGGAAGTGTCTTCCGACAGTCCCTACTGTCTGTATGTTGTCCCTGTTCTGTTCAGGCTACCCCCGGTGGCCATGGAGTAGGCATTGGGTCTCCAGCTCCCAGTCGTGCCTGAATCAAGCCTACTTCAAGCCTTTCTCTGCCATGGGGAACCCAAAGTGCACTCAACCTCTTAATACAGGGTCCCATCACCATGGGACCATTACCAGGCACTGACCACTGAGTCTTATCAGCAACTCACTCTAACTAATCTGGTACCTATCTGAGGCCATGAACTCCTTTTACCGCCCCCCCCCCGAGTTTAGCATTAATGGTAGCTTCCAAGACAATTCTTTCTATTGAGTGTTTAGTCTGTACGAGGGACTTTGCAAATAGCTCCTTATTTACTAGCTAAATGACTTTGGGCAGATTCATTAACCTCTTTTTTCCTCTGTTTCTCATCTGAATAATAGGGATTAACAGCAAGGCTTACATCCCATGGGCAGTGGGAAGATTCAATGGGACAGAATAAATACGTCAAATATTTAGCACAGCATTGGGTGCATCTTGAGTGTTCAACAAACACAGACTGTTGTTATGCTCCTTCCATATCTACAGCCACCTTATGTTATAGGTATGATGGTTGGCCTCAGTTTACAAAGGAAATAATTGAGGCAGAGTTATCACAGGGCAGCCAGTAAGCAAACAGGCATCTACATGAGGTCTAGAGGGTAAAACTGGTGTAGAGTGAGGACAAACATGGCTTTTGGCATCAAAGTCACTGGTGATAATGTTAAGATTCAGCCAGTGTTGTTTCGGTGTGACCTACAGCACCCTAGTTTTGTATCTTGAAATAGTTGTCATGAAAGATGCTGTTCTCATAGAAATCCCCACACACTGTCTGCTGGTTTCTGTTTGCCAAAAACTCAGAAGAATTCTCACGACTGGGCCTTGGTGTGGTGAAAGCATGCAGTGAAGGCAGTGACAGGCTCGAATGCTGGACGTTTCGAGCAAACATGGCCTGATTTATTTCCCTGACCCTCACACTGGCCTAAAGGAAGGGAATGCAAACACCTGTCTGCCCATCTTTTGCTTTCCAGGGGGATCTGGCCCACCTTCTCCTGACCTGCCTTCCCAGACAGATAACCTGTCTTCCCTCACTATGCCACATGGATCTCTATGACAACCACAGACATGATCAAAGAGGGCAGCTGCAGAGAAGCAATGGCCGGGAATGGCAGCATGCACAAGAACATGGCTTGGCCAAGCTTCCAGCATTTTCTGGATGGAAGAGGAAGGCAGCTCACAAGACAGCTCATTGCCACACTTTGTGCACTCCTTACTCCCCTTTTCCTGCATAACCGTTGACCACAATCTACTGAAGAAGGAGACTGAGAAAGGCCATATGCCTACCCATGTGAAAACAATGAAGAAGAGATGATGAAAGCAAACACAGATATAGAACTTACCATGAGCCGGATCCTCTTGTGGCACCTTATAGTTTACTAAGCATTTAATTCTCACAATAACACCTGAGGTAGGTGCTATTATAATTACCCCCATCTTAGAGATGAGGGAACTGAGGCAAGGAACTTTCCCAGAGGTTATATAGCTAGTAATGACAGAGTCAGGATATTAACCAGAGTCCATTCTCTCAGCCATGGTGCTCACACCTGTATACCAGGCAAGTGCACACCCAAGGGCAGAGCACACTGCCCTTCCTGTGCCAGCCCCTGCTCCATTCCTGGTTTCCAGGTATTGATTGGCTGACTGAAAAGCATTTCAGTGCTTTGTCAGCTCCCTCTGTGGCCTTCAGAAAGCAGATCAAGCACCCTAAGAGAAACAGCTCACTGCCTGGCCAGAAAGGACCCCGGTTGAGAGGCGAAGCCCACCCACATTTGATTACATAATCCTTCAAAGGAACACTGAGTTTGTGGAACAGGCCAGTCAAAATTCCTTTACTTGATTTTCCGGAATCAAATTAGGCTGGTGAATAGGCCAGTAGCGCTTTCATCAATTTCTTAGTCTTCCCTTGGAACTGAGCCTGATTTTTTTGGTCTCCCGCAATGCTGCCTGCTGTTTACTAAGCAAATGGGCTCCCAGAACCAGCCCAGTTTTAGTAATATGGCAGGACAACGTGGCAGAGGGAAGATTACAGGTATTAGAGGCCATTTAGGATCATTTAGAATCGAGCTGTTTTCGAGCAGGCAATTAATCCAGTTGCATTAAAGGAAACTGCTGGGGCTCCCACACCTCTTTCTGCATTAAGAGGGGGATTTGGGAGGCTCTGGTAAATGACTTGCATAACTAGCTCTGGGGTTTAGTGAAGCATCTTCACTGGGGGTGGGGGGTGGTATCTGCAGGCATCCCCCCCCAAGCCCTGGATCTGTTTTGGGGAGAGGTCTGTGTCGAAACTATTGATTTTGTTCCTAGTACCCATGACTGGCTGAGTCTAAGTACCTCCCAGCATCTTGGGACAGAAGTTGGGAGTGTGATCTTAGGTCTGAGGAGAGGGTTGGAACTCAGAGAAGCAAATACACTTTCTTGGGGCCTCTCATTTAAAATAGCTGCAGCTGGGTGTAGCACTTTAATAGAAGGATATGAATGGATCCCTGGAGAACTTCTAGAATCATGTCATTCCCTGAAATTTTACGTTGTACTGACCACTAAGGTATCCATTATATCAGTCTCACAAACAATCTTTGGAGGTGGGGACCACGGAGGTGGAAGCTAAGTCTCAAAGAACTTAATGAACTTGAGACTTTGAAGTCATGGGTTCATAGTGGCTGATCTCATACCTTAAGACATAAATTTCCTCCCTGGGTCTGTATTCAGGAGGTTCTCTTTTTTACCCCAAACATGCAATAGACAAAGGGTCCCACAGCATGGCCACCTCTTCCTCACAGCTTTACCTTTCTGCCAACCAAGTTATAGCCACCTACCATACTACAGTGAAATTGTTAGTTTAAGCATCTCTCTATCCCACTAGGCCCCCATAAGGACAAAGGCCTTGCTCTGACCATCTTTCCAGCTTCAGCAGACAGACAGTAGCACTGCTCTTCACATAACACATGCTTGAGCCCTTTTCTTTTTCTGTATCCATTTCCCTGAGAGTGAAATTAGAGGCCTGGCCTTCATGCTGAGGTTCTCTCTAGCTCTGATGTGCTGTGAAGCTACACTTGTAGGACTGTGGAGAATATCTTTTCAAAGTAAAGACTGTCTCCTTAAAGGGACAGGTACTTCCCTGAGGCACTGGGAGTTTTTACTTCCATACTTGGTCCCTTGCATGTGGCAATATTCTTGAGCATATACCCATAGTCTGAGTTCCACTGACAGCCACTTACTCTCAAAGTTGGCTATATCACCAAAATGAAACTGTCAGAGGCAGAACCCATGTGGCCTGGGAACCAGGAGGCATTCAATATGTATTTACTAAATGAGTGCCTGAGAATGGCTGTTGACAGTCTTAGTAATGCCCACCCCCCATGAGTTAGACCCATCTGCCATCCTCAAGTAAAAACGATAATCATTAGGAATGTAATCAATTTGTAGAAGTCTCCTTTCTTTCCCAGTTTCTGTTGATGTCCTTTTTCCTGTTCATAACCCTTTTTAGATTGCCCTTGTCCATCACACAGGTGAATTTTCAATTTTCTATTATCTTCATTTTGTTCTTAATACAAAAGGGCAAATGCTCATTGCAAAGTGTTCACATTTCAGAACATCACAGCGTAGCATAAAAAGAGCAAGTTTAACCTCTAGAGAAAACCACAGTTGGCACTTCAGTGTATAGTAACTTCTCTATAACGTCTAGATTTTAAATTACCAACTTTTCTAGATTCCTAAAAGGTACATTCCAAACCAAAGGTGGCTCAAATTTCCATGCCTCCAATATGTGGCAGTAGGAGTTATACTTGTTCCTTGTGATGAAGTTGTTTGCTTTTCTATTTATCATACATTTCTTATATTTTGTGTTGCGATTAAGGTATACAACACTGTGCTGGGCAGCATGTCACAGGGAAGATTATAGGGCCATGTTTCTAAAAGGACTGCTGACATCCAATTTATCCTGGGTTCTTGTTAAAAAAAGCAAATATTTGATCCCTACCCTAGCCCTACCAGATCAGAAGCAACATCCTGGAATATATTTATTACTGCTAAGTTGAGTACCCGAATTCCACCCTATTCCCCTTCCACTGACCTTGACTGACAGCTTGAGATGATGCTGGTAAAACAAGCCAAGGTATCAGAAAGAAGCCTTGGTCTACAAGGAAAGCACATGTATTTCACAAACATGAAAAGGAGAAGAAAACACCGTACTTAGGACTTCAAGTTCCCTTTCCCAAATTGACCTGGTTAAGTCTTCTTCTTCTAAGTTTCATTTCAAAAGTCACCTCTTCTTCAAAGCCTTCCCCAGTGTCGCCAGGCTAAGCTAACTGATCTCAATTCAGTACTCATACAGCACTTCACATATCATGCTGTGATTATCTGTGTCTATCTGTCCCACTAGGCTCCACACTCCTATAGATAGGAGCCATGTTGCACAGTGCCTGACATGCAGTAGGCATGCAGAAACTGAGGAATGAGTTGGTGGAAAAATTAGACAGTGTTCACAGGAGTGCTCAGTTGATCTTCACATTCTGTAAAAGAAGGTGATCCTTAAAGGTCTGGTATCCCTCCAATAGCCCTCAAATCTTGCTTCAGTGAACCACTTCTAATATCTCATTGAATCTGCGGTAACTGCCTCATCAGTTTATGTGCAAGACTTCTTTTTTCTCAAGATAGATGAAATCAATTAATAGCTAGAAGCAAGCAACAAGTCCACAGCCTTATAAACTCATCTAGTATCAACACAATCCAATCTAACGATTGAATCTAACAATTGATCTGCTCATGGACACAGAATGTTTTAAATAACATTCTTTAATCTCTTTCAGGTAAAGAAATAGAGGGACAAGAAAGCATAGATATGGTAGGAGAGTATGATTAGTTAAATAAATCCATTTCACAAATGGCTCTGGTAAAAAGTTTATTCCATGGCCAAATGATAGTTTCATCAACTCTAGATTCATCAACTCATCTTTTTGCCATAATAAGTTGCTGGAGAGTGAGGGTGGTTTCTTTGATATTGTTAAATTGACTTTAAGCTGAGAAACCAGAGGCTGTTTTCAGACTTGATGATAACTACTATCAACAATAGGCTCTTTCTTCTTTCATTCTTCCATCCATATTTGTGGTCATTTTTTTTTCAGACATAGCTCATTAGACAGTGACAGTCTCAGGGCACCATCTCTCACGCAGTTCCCTTGGGATTTTCAACCTCAGATAAATTGTCTTGCCTTGACCAAACACATCCAAAAGATGTTTAACTAAATTTATTTTGAGGTTATTGCCCTTCCTATTTGGAACTCAGAAATTATATTCCCTATGCCTTATTGAGGACCTACAAAGTGCCATGCTTTCAGTGAGGAAACTGAATCAGGATTATGCACTGAAACTTGAGAGAGTTAATTTAGAATTTAAAAAGGTCATTTCTGTTTCACATAGAGGGTTATAACATTTTCTAACTTCTTTGTACAAGAGTTAGCCAGGATGGGAAGCATACAAAGATTAAAAAATACAGTTGTGACAAACTGATGAGTGACAGGATCATAAATGGCCAAGTTTTATGAACAAAAAATTCAGGGCCCCAAGCCCAACAGTTCTAAGAACAAGAACACAGTCTACTTTAAAAATGAGACTATCCAGAAAAGTCCAGGATATATGACCACAGTTCTGTTCGGGGCAGAGACACTTAAGATTATACCAGCATATAATGCAATTGATTTTTTGTCTTGATATTTATACTTCAGGTATTTAAGCCATGCATAATAAGAAATCAGATACTGACTGAGCTGTTTCAAATGATACTTTAGAGTTTGTACTTAATTGTAATAATGATTACTTATAGCACTGGTTATCCTGAGCATGTAACTTGAAATTATCTGTCACATATAAACAATCCATCAGAGACCCAGACCCAAGAAATCTAGGCCAGGGCATCAGGAGTATAAGGGATACACAAAAGTCATTGGCTTCAGATAAGTAAGTTTGAATATAAGAGCTCTGTCTTTGGCGCAAAGTATCTAACCATTCATTTAACAACACAGACATATTGAATATCTACTATAGCCAGGCACTGTGAGAGGTGTGGGAAGTATAATTGTGAACATAAAGACAAGCCAACATGATGCTATTAGAATGTATACAGCAGGGCTATTTGGCCTGTTTTGAATTCTGTGAAGGCTATACAAGTAAATGAAATTTGAGCTGAGTTCTGAAGAATTAAAAGCAAATTGTGAGATAAAGACATTCTAGGCAAAAGGAACTACATTTGTAAAGACTCCAGAGCTGGAAAAAGCATAACATAATCCAGTAACAATAAGAAGGCCACTTCGGATAATGGTTCAAAATGAGAGGGGCTACAGAAGCCAGATCACGGACCTACTAGGCCATACTAAGGATTTTGTTCCTAGCCTACGAACAATAGGAAACCATTGAAGGATTTTTAACGAAAGAGTAACATAGCTTTGCATTTTAAAAGATTCTCTAGTCTACTAGCTAGAACTTGAAATTTATTTTTCTATAGAAATAACTTAATAAATGGTAGTTCTGTGGAGCCAGAATAATGCTGTTAGCACAATGTATCCAGTTAAACGTTTAGCTTATTGAAAAGCTGGCCTTCATTGCCAACTACCATTTATAACTTGGTTTCTATAAGAAAATGCATTCCAAATTCCAGACAATCTAATTACAAATGACATTTCTGGGGAAAGCTTACAATCTACTTAGACTGGTGAAAAGCCTCCAACATTTTTCCATATTAAGGGTTGTTAAGAAAGGTGAGGAACAGACTTCTGATTTTGAGATAGTAAAGATCCTTCTACCCCTTCTGTTCTTTTTGTTTGTTTGTTTTATTTTCTCTCCTTAAAAAGAAAAATTAGAAGAAAAGAAAATGTAAGTGCTATTGTAAAACTAGCAAGAATATATTATGCTGAACAATAATTATAAAGAAGGGTTGCAGTGTGCATATCAAGTGTGGTCAGGTGCTGAGAGAAAACATCCAAGGCTGCAAACTTTCAAATCAGAAGACTGGAAAGATTGGTAGTGTATTCTAAGAGGCAAAGCCAATAATCCCTTTGATGTCAATTTCAGGGATAGAGCACATAGGGTGAGACAATCCCTGGATACAACTTGGCATTATAGAGAATCAAGGAAGGAAGGACTGAAAATAGAACCAAGAAGTTAGTCTCTTAGTGAAAAGAGTAAAAGACACTGAATCTTATACTGATTTTTTTCTGGCTGAAATAACCAATGTACACAACCAATGCTTTGTACCATAAGAAATTTCATTATGAATTAGGAATAACTCCTGATAGCTTAGAACATGGCCCTGCCCCACATCTGATAAAACTTTCTACAAATAGCTGATGTAAGTGTAACTTAACTCAGAGATTGGTAATAATAATAATTTTAAAAGGTATCAATACTAGTTCTACATAAAAATTATACAATAAATTGGGAGAAAAGAATAGAAAAAAGTAAGTGAAAAAAGCTTGTTAAAACATATTGCCACAGATAAAATAAAAATTGGGAACAAATTTACCACCATTAATTTAAAGAGGAAATTAAACAATTACCTTTTTCTATCAAAGATACAACACCGAGAAAGATCAAGCAAGGGATAAAGTGTGATTTTGCTTATATTAGGAATGAAGTAACATAGCTAAATAAAACATCACAGAAATGAAGGACCATATTGGAAGCTTTACAAAGAAGAATGAGCATGCCTAAAACTTTAAGAGCATGAATAACAATGGAGAAAAGGAAATAAAAACCAATAAAACATTGGAAATTATTAGAGAAAAAAATTATAAACATGGAGGACAAAGGAGTCTGTCATGCATAATTAGTGGTGACAAAGACAACATTGATGAGATATAATTTAAAAAGTTAAAGATTAAAAACAAGAATATGCTACAGAAATTAAATAAGACCTACTTCTAAATAATGAAAGATTACATTATGTTCTAGTTAAACATTACCTAGAATATACAAAACAAAAATATATGGTAGTAAAATTAATGAATTTAAAATCTAAACAAAGAATCACTTGGGGGTATAAGCAAACATATCAATGGCCTATAAAATTTTAAAAACACACTTTTTTTTTTTGAGTTGGAGTCTCACTCTGTCACCCAGACTGGAGTGCAGTGGCCGCTCCCGGCCACCGCAACCTCGACCTGCTGGGCTCCGGGGATCCTTCCACCTCAGCCTTCCGAGTAGCTGGAATTACAGGCATGCGCTACCATGCCCAGCTGATTTTTTTGATTTATTGTAGAGATGAGGTCTCACCAAGTTGCCCAGGTGGGTCTCGAACCCGTGGGTTCAGGCAATCTACTCACCTCAGGCTCCCAAAGCGCTGGGATTACAGGCTGAGCCACCGAGCCCAGCCAAAAAACACACTTTTTATAAAACATTAAATGCTGTATGACAGTAGAATAATATCTTTAAATATTTCAGAGAAATAAAGGTTGATCCTGAAAAATCTGTAACCAGCTAAATTGCCATTCACATATAAATGCAAGAGATAGACATTATTGAACACAACAATTTCAGGTCTACAATCTCCGTTAACATTTCTTGTTAAATTAGTAGATGATAAACTTGAGCCAATAGCAGCCTCATGGATTCCATGTTCTCTGCTTAGCCTTTTTGCTTTAGCTTCTTCATTCAGAAAAATCACAACTCCTCTAATTATAATTACAGGAATGGAAATGTGGAAATTACTCAGCTTACTTTCAGTATGGTCAATATTGAAAACTAAGTATTCTAAAATTTCCTTCTATAACAATTACCTATGTTCTGGAATATGACAAGTGTTGTCATTTTAAGTGAATGATTGTGTTTGTATAATTAAGGGAAATATCTAGGGGACAAAAGTGAAAAGACGGCTGAAGTAGGATAATAAGTGAATATATGTTCACTTATGTAATAAGTGAATGTAAAACTCATGTAATAAGTGAATGTAAACATTGCTTGCCCTAAGAGAAGTTCTCAATAAAAAAAACCCTAGACTGTAAACCCCAGGATATCTGCCTGTGGGTGGGGAGGAACACACTTCATCAACAAGGGTACCTGCACAACGAATATTTGTATACCTAACCCTGAATTGTAGCCCATAATTTTAAAAAATAAAATATTAAAAATTAATAATAATAAATGCTTTAACTGCAGTGAAATAAAATAAACTATACCAGTGTGAAAAAAAATAGTCTAGAGCTTGAGGTTCACTTGCCACGAAGGAGTTAGAACTAAGTCTCTATCCTCAATAAACCTTGCACACTTGTAGTGCTACATTATTAATGAATGACCAAATATTGAAAAATATTTGAAACATTTAAAGAAATAAGAGCTAGGATAATGCCTCAAGAGAGCACCAAATGTTGATGAGGCACATTTAAAAGAGAATAAAATATAATTTAAATGGGAAGTTGCAAATTCAGTAGACATGTTATGAAAAGAATTGAGAGAAACATAAGAAGACAATTAATGACTTGGGAGATAGAACTTCATAAACTGCCATGAATGAAGCCAGAAAGATGAAAGAAAGAAAGAAAGAAAAAGAAAGAAAGGAAGGAAGAAGAGGGAAAAGAAGGAAGAAGGAAAGAAATGAGAGAGGGAGGGAGGGAAGGAAGGAATGAAGGAAGGAAGGAAGGGCGAAAGTAAAGAGAGAAAGAAAGACATGAAAAGGAGTGAAGAAATCTGGAAGTGGGATGATAGAATCACACGTATTCTATAAGTAGAGACTGAGGAAAGGGGCTTGATTCAAAATTATATGACTAAGTATTTTCTAGAACTGATAAAAGACAACGATTCTCAGTTTCAAGAAACCCAGTAAATCCAAAGCAGGATGAATAAAAAATAATACAAAACACCTAGACTTATAATAGAAAATTTCACAGCATCAAAAAAGTCTTCAAAGACGGTTGAAAAAATACCCAGATCATCTTGCCATGGAATGACCAAACCAAAAGCAGGTTTCTTAACAACAGCAACAAGACAGAAAACAATGAAAAATATGCAAAACACAGAAAAAAGGAAAAAATAAACCTTAAATTGTATACATAGTTGAGAATATTGGTAAGAGAAAGGCATTCTGATAAACAAAACCTAAGAGTTGGCTGCTAATAAATCTCATCATAGAAAGTCAAAGGATTGTAGCTCAGGTGAGGGAAAAATCAATTCTCCCTGGAAGGAAGGCCTAATATGCAAAATAAAAGAAAAAAGAATGCTGAACAAAGAAACCTATATACAGAATAGAAAATCTAAATAAAACATTGACTATATGAAAAAAATAGTAATGCTCAATTTAGTATGTGTTTATATAAAATACATGATAGAACTGAACTATTGGTTAACAATAATATGTAAAGTCAGAGGGAGTTTATTGGACTTAAAGTATTCTAAGAGTCTTGGATTGTTGTGGGAGTGAGGTATTGATAATATTTAGACTTCTAGTGAGATATTTGTAATATAATGTTGTTGTTGTTGTTGTTGTTGTTAGAGACAGGTTTTTGCTATGTTGTCCAGACCAGGCCAGAGTGGAGTGGCTATTCATGGGCACAATCATAGTACACTACAGCCTTGAACTGCTAGGCTCAAGCAATCCTCCTGCCTCCCAAGTAACTGGGACCTCAGGCACAGGTCACTGTACCCAGCTGCAATTTAACTAAAATATATGGGTATAGATTGATTTTCAAAACAGTTGATGGATAATATGCAAGGAGAGGATTTGAAAAGTTTAGAAATTGGACAAAGCAAAAATATAGAATAAGATAAAGAAATGATGCCATATTTACCAGTAACCACAATATATCTATATTATTGTGCTAAACTCACTAATAAAGAGAGACATTGTCAGATTAAATTGTTGAAAGAAAAGAAAAGGCAGTATGTTGGAAAATGAAACTGGTGACTTAATTTTTGAATTTTCCAAATTTCCTCACTCAAAACTCAAAGGGCAAAACAAAGCATCTAGGTGACAAGCTAGCCCCATCATCCCCGATGAATTACAAATTGTAAATAGGAAGAATTAAACCACTGACAATCAGGATGACCAACAGTGAAACATCGGCTGTAGTGAAAATCTACCGGGGAGGTGGGGGCACACCTCATCAACAACGGTGTCTATATACATAATGAGCATATGTATCATATGTATACCTAACTCAGAATTGTACCCCATAGCTTTAAAATTAAAAATTAAATTTTGGACTTTTAAAGATAAATTAATTATTTGTGCTTGCAAGTGAAACTAAATCATTTACAAAAGAAAGAAGATCAGATACCATTATCAGACTGGCAGCTACAAAATCTGCACAGTCAGGACTGTGCAGGAAAAAGGAGAGGGATGCATCATATGGACCTCAGAGTCAAAAATAACCAGCAGGTACTCACCGGAAGGCTCAGAAAAACCACACTTGAGAATAGTAGCTAAGACAGGGAAGGATCTTGCCCACTCCAGCAGTGGGTCAAAACAGGGGTCAGCAATAAGGTCTCAGGGGTCTGGAGCAGACTGGGCCCTGTGGACTCTCAGAAGTAACCAGTCAAACTCCCTTTCCAAAATAAACACTGAAATTAAGAATCTAAATTGAGTAGTGCAGAGACAATAGTGAGAAGAAATTGAAGGTCTGGATAAAAGAATGAGAAAAACAAAGCTGTGAAATATCAGAAAATAAGCCACCAGAATTTTGCACACTATACAAGAACAGCAGAAAAGAGAACTCTGTGAAGTTAGAAATTAAATTATGGACTACATCCTCTTCTAAATGTTCAGGAAACTAATTTTACATAAAAGAGAGAACAGAAAATGATTGAAATAAGAACATGCAGAAAGTTAGTGTCAAGAAAATGGAGACTAGCATCCCTCCGGACAATAAAAGCGTGCCAGATAAATGTGCTTACACATCAGATAAAAACTATAATATACTATTTCAAAAAGTGTTAAAGTATTAAGAAGATGATATGAGACATGAAAGAACAACAAAAATCAAAATCAGAAATTCAGAATATAGTCATAGAACTCAAGAAATAATTAGAAATAATAATAAGAAAATATATCTCAGAAATGAAGACTAAATTAGAAGTAATACATGAGCAAATCAACACAAAAAAATAGTGACTGGAGAAAAATAGGTTAAAAATAGGTTACTATCAGACAAAAGCAAGAGGTAATAGATTCAAGAGAAAATGAAAAAAAGTTAGAAGACGGGCTAAGGAGTTCATCACACCTATAACAGAATTCCCAAAGAAGAAACTCAGCAAGAGAACTAATATCAAAAAGTACAATTCAAAAAAAAATTCTTAAGATACCATCAATAAAAATTACATATTTTAAGGGCATCATACCTACTTGAGAACATCTACCTGGGATGGCCAACACTGTGGCATATTTTGGTAAAACTGTTGGATCTCAAAAGAAAATAATTCTTTCATGTTCCAGGAAAAATGATTAAATCATATATAAAGCAAAGAAAATCAGATTACTATCAGACTTTTGACAGCAGTGCTTTGTGCCAGAAGAAAATAGAGTGATATATTTATGATACTCTAGTTTTTAAAAAATGAACCAAGCATTTTATATACAGAAAGAATGACTTTCAAGCATTAAAAACTTCAGACAAATTGCTATCAACATGCAGGAAACTAGAGAATATTCTCATGGGTTCATCTTGAAGAATCTACTCAAGAATAAACTACAGTCAACCATGGTTAGAGAGATAATAGCATACAGACTGGTAGTGAACATCATAAAATATTTATTGTATGGGAAAAAGTACTATATTGAATAATTATGTGCTCTGACAATGTAGATTCAGCACAATTATTAAAGATACAGGAATATTGGAAGAGGATCTTTTAAAAGTACTGTTTTAATAAACAAATAAATGGAACGAGCATTAAAATTATGTCGTTATCTTGATACTATTAAACATTATGGAGAAAAGCCATGATATTCTGATTCTATTTCACCCATATCTTCTTGATAACCAGGATTATTGGTGAAGAAGAAAGGTGATACAGATGTGAAAGATAGGAGACCTTGTAGTCCTCGATTTACATCAGAAGTACTTAAATGAACTCAAGAGATATTTTGCCTTGAACCCATCTAAAATGGCCAGAATTGGTAAGGCAAGAATGAACCCTATTGAATTGGAATCAGAAATATCAGAATAGATGAGTAGATAGATAGATTGATATGTATATTTATGCATGAGTTACTATACACTCATATCTTTTCAAGCTCTGTCTGCAGAGAAAACATGGAAGGAATGACATCCTAGTAACAATGAACACAAATAGCATTCAGATCTTGCTTTCTAAATACCCTCTCCCATAAAAGGAACCTTAAAGAAATAGTTTATTTTAGAGCTAGGGCAGAGAAAGTTCAAGAGAACAGTGCAGATCTTATGACCCAGTATTTTAACAAATAAGCTGCACTGGAAAAAATAAAGGATAGTGGCATGGAGCGGGAAACTAGACTAGAAGGAACTGAAAGCATTATATTTAAAAACATACAAACAGACAAAAATAGAAAAATCTAAACTGTGGGATTTGGGGATGAACATTTGAAAGATAAAACCATCAATAAAAGCAGAATACGAATACCATAGTCAGGATACCAGCTACTTCAAGAGGAAAGAAAGGGTTAGTGCCCAGGTGACCAGCAAACTGTATTTGGTGCTCTGAGTGCTCACATGGAGGCTACTTGCTTCATAAATATTTATAAAGCTCTATATTCATTCTATTTCATTTTCTATTTCTGTACTATATTTTACAATAGAAAGATTTATTTTATGTTTTAAGTTGTGTGCTCTTTAAGAGATACATCCCAAACATAAGGATGCAAAGAGACCAAAAGTAAAAAGATGAGAAAATTCATACAATTTTTAAAAATAGGAATTTTGAGTAAAACTAACAAAAAGAGAGTAGGTATAGTTATGATAACATCAGACAAAACGGACCTTAAGACAAAAACATTATTATAAAAAAAGAAACTATAGGATGATAAAATAATAAATTCATTTGACATATATGAGAATTCTGAATTTGTGTGCACCAAATAAAGCAAGTTGAAACATGAAATAAAATGTACTATACTATACTATACTATACTAGAAGGAACAGTTTTAAATGACACATGTTAATGGGAGATTTTACATGTTTCAGTAATTTATAAATCAAGCAGACAGACCATTAATGAGAATTTAAAAGACTTAATAACAAAATTAATAAAATTTAGAGAAAGATAAATAATTTTACATTTAGAAATGAGAATACATATTCTTCTAAAGCATACATTGGAAACATAAAATTGATCAAATAGAGACTCTAACTTCAAACCATAAATGCACACACATGCATCAATATCTCTCTATCTGGAGAAAGATAAAAGAGAAGACAACAACCAAAATATGTCCCTATATAGATGTAGGTATACAGATGTTTTTTAAAATGTTAACCAGCCACTCATGGATTAACAGTGAAATTATAATAAATTAAAATATATTTGTCTACTATATATGAAGCTACTATAAACAATTATGTACAGACTTTGTGTAAACAGTGTTTGTGCAGAAACTTCCATGTGAATATTCATTACTGCTTCTTAGATAACAAGCAAAAACTGAAAACAACTCAAATGTCCTTCAATGGGTAAACGGTTAAACAAATTGTGGTACCTGCATACCATTGATTACTATTCAGCAATGAAGGAGAATATATGTAAAAACCTCAATGAATCTCCAGAGAATTAGGAAATGTGAAAAAAAAATCAAATACCAAAAAGATGATTCTATTTGTATAACATTCTCGAAATAACATGTTTTTAAATGGAGAGCAAATTAATGACTGCCAGTGTTAAGAAGAAAATGAGGAAGGAAGGGAAGTGAATGTGACTCTGAAAGGGTAGCATGAGGGATCTTTGTGGTAATGGAAATGTCCTGTATCTTGATTGTATCAATGTTAATAACTTGATCGAGATAGCATACTCTAATTTTGGAAGATGTTAAGATGGGGGAAACTAGATAAAGGGTACATGGGATCTTTCTGTATTATTTCTTACAACTGCATGTAAATGTAGTTATTTCAAAATAAGAAAATTCATAGAGAATACAATAAAAATTTTAGATTAAAACATGGAGTGCAATGAAAACAAGATTTGCAATCTTTAATCCTTATTTTTTAAAAGGCTTAAAAATAGTAAACTAATTTTTAAAGCCACCAAACCCAAAAATGAAATGATTTTATAAATCCCAAAACAGTAAAAGCATGTAGATAACTAACATAAGATCAGAGATTTTGATGAAACAGAAACAATTTTCATAAATATCAACAAAATCAAAAGGAAAAGAAAGAACACACACACACACACAGTATTAAGGGAAATGATGAGTTACTCTACAAATATAGCAGAATTTAAAATATAAGAAAATATTATTGATAATCTTATTCCAGTAAATTTGAAAATTTAAATAAAATGGACAGTTTCCAGGAAAAAAATACTATGACTTACTGAAAAAGAAGTACTTAAACTGCATTAACTGAGAGCATTAAAGAAATCTAGATATATAAGTCACAAAACAGAATGGTAGCGATATATTCAAAACAAAGATAAATATTCTCTGGGAAGAGACCAAAGTTGTCCAACTAGATTTTTAAAAATTTAGTTATATGCTGTTCAGAGGAATAACAACCAAAACATAAGATCAGGGAAAAGTTTCAGATAAATTAGAAGAAAAAGGATATCAGGAACTATTACTAAAATGACAGTTTGTGTTACCAGAGGTAAATGTAACCATTTATATACTGACAAATTTCCAGTTTATCTCAAGATATAACTAGATCTAAACTAAACAGGCCAATATTAACACAGATTTAAAAATTCAAACCAAATGTTAGCACTTTAAAAGGAGCATGACAAATATATCATCATTGTGGGCCATGTTAATATATCCTCAATCAGTAAGTGAAATTTTAATCAGATAAACATATACTATTGGGATGGAGAGTTGAACAACACAATTAAAAAGTACTGACTAGAGACTACATATTTATTTCAAGCATATGTGCGAATCATAAAAATTGATCATATATTAGGAATGAATCAATTCTCTGCACACTTAATCTGTATCACATAGACTGGATTATTTGATTATAAAGTAATTAACATAAAATCCATAAAAAGAGAACTTTATTAAAAAAATCAATATGAGAACTTAAATCTCTCCCATATTACTCAGGAGTCAATGAAGACATCACAGTGAATATTGGAAAATATTTAGAATGCTCTGATAATGAAACTATTATATATCAAAATATGTGAAATTCAGTTAATATAGTATTTAGGAAGAAATTGAAGCAATAATATGTTTATTTTAGCAAAAACTTAAAGCTGAAAATTAATGGTCTAGGTATCCCACTTCAAAGTTAGAATAAATAGAGATTATAGAAAAGAGGAAATAATTAGAGTAAAAACAGAAATTAATTAACTGGAGTGCGAACGTACAATGGGAAGATTGACAAAGTGAAAGTTAATTCTACAATAAAAGCTAGAATAACTGACAAACCTCTGCCAAGATTAGGTGAAAAAGAAAAACGGTACAAATAAGCCATATTATACATGAAAAAAGAAGACAATTGTAGATGCATCAGTGATATAAAAGATAATATAATTTTTATGCTAATTAACCTGAAAATTAGCCTGAAATGAACAAATAATGGAAAAAATAAAAAATGACTAAAAAATAAGTCTGAACAGATCTATAATCTTCAAAGAAATTACTTTATAATCTGTTAACAGCCTCCCCCAAAAGAAAATCTCAAGTCCAAATGCTTTTAGTAGTTTTATATTCCAAACATTTAAGGAATAGGAAATTCTAATCTTACCTAAAATCTAACAAAGAATAGTGGAAACTTTGCCTGATTAATTTTACCTAGCAAACATAAACTTTGTGCCAATAGTACATAAGCAAAACATGAGAAAGATATTATAGCTTAATTTTTTATACAAAAGCCAACAATTGATTAGCAAAAAATTGTTAGAACCAACCATATGCAAATATAAATGATTACTGAGGTGAATTCATTCTCAGAATGCTAGCTTATTATGTAGATATTAAAATTAATATGAGAATTTACCCAGGTTTCTATAATAAGAAATATTAAAATGTCAAGTTACAGGCTATATTCTGATTGGAATTCTTATATACTCCAAGTAAATCTTAAATTGGTATAACCACTTTGGAAAACCAGAACCATATGGCAGGATCTACAAAGCTGAACATATGCATAGCAAGCAATTCTACTTCTAGGTACAAATTAACAGAAATGAACACATAAGTACGCAAAAAGACATATACAAGAATGTTCATAGTAACTATGTCCCCCAAACTGGAAACTATTTAAAAATCTAACGACAGTAGAATGCATAATTTATAGTCTATTTATATAATGTAAGTCTACATAGTGAAGAGAATGAACAAACTATAACTATATTCTACATGGATATATATCATAAAAACATAATATTGAGGAAAGAGCACATTCTTGTGAATCTGTAAGTGTCAGAAAGATGGAAGAATACTGTTTGGTATAAGGATCAACATAGTGGTTATCTTTATATGGGGCAGTCACTGGTTGAAGTGGTTCTCAAGTTATGGAGATGTTTTCATTTTAATCTGGGTGCAGGATCCATGGACCTATGCTCTTTGATAATTTATAAAACTGGACACAGGATTTGTGCACTTTTTTGAATATTATGCATCAATGTAAAGCTTACTCAAGAAAGTCGTTGCATTTCTACATTCCAGCTGCAAACAAAAAAGTATTAAAATAATAGCAAATATAATAACAAAACATAACTTCCTAGAAGTGAACAAAAAGAGTTATTCATTATTCTTATGAAGAAAAATATAAAATTATATTGAAAATAATTAAATGTAACCTAAATAAATAGAGAGGTATATTATTAGATAAGAAGATTCGATGTCAGTTTTTCTCAAACTAATCTATGGATCATATGGCAATTAAAATAAAAAACCTCAATGGAACTCAACATATGAATTATCTAACTTATACAAAATAGAGTATCTGAAAGAAGAAACCATGAAAGGTGTTGCCCTTATAGTAATCAAGTCATAGTATAAGTTATAAAAATTAGGAAAGTGTGATGTTGGTTTAGGAATCAACAAGTAGAATAGAATGGAAAGTCCAGAAACAGGCCCATACACATATAGAAGTGTTTTGTAAGTTGATAGTGCAACACTCCTGTATAGTAGTTGAATAATTGATTATTTGACATGGAAAAATTACTGGAATCTTATTACTTACCATACACAGAACCAATTTCTGATGAATACGGACTCATGTATAAAAGGAAAACCTTTATATTAAAAGAAAAATATAGCCGGGCTTGGTGGCTCAGCCTGTAATCTTGCGCCTTTGGGGGGCTGAGGTGAATGGATTGCCTGAGCCCGTGGGTTTGAGACCCGCCTGGGCAACTTGGCGAGACCTCATCTCTACAATAAATAAAAAATTAGCCGGGCGTGGTAGCACACGCCTGTAGTTCCAGCTACTTGGAAGGCTGAGGCGGAAGGATTGCCGGAGCCCAGCAGGTCGAGACTGCGGTGGCCAGGAGCGGCCACTGCCCTCCAGTCTGGGCGACAGAGTGAGACTCCAACTCAAAAAAAAAAGAAAAATATAAAGAAAATACTTTTTGACTGTGAGGTAGAGAAATATTTCTTAAAGATTATACAAACAGTAATGTTGATACATTCAAATGTATTAAAACTTTGAAGCTTTGTTCCTCAAAAGGTACCCCCAAATCAATTGAAAAGACAAACTATACACTGGAAATAAGTATTTTCAACATACAAAACCAACAACAAATTGGCCTTCAAGGTATCGAAAATAAATCACTGGTCTCAGTGATTCAATTTTTAAAAAGAAAGGGAAAACATGAACAAATAAAAAACATTTCATAAAGTGATCACAAATAACTGAAAATGTGTTTTAAAGTCCTAGCAATATATATTCAAAGTACTGTGTGATTTGATTTTACATCCTAACATGAACTCAGATATGGAAAAATACAGTGCTGATACAATGGTGGGGGGAGGTATACATTTGAAAAACCACCTTAGGTAAAATTTGGCATTTTATTATGAAACAAAAGATGGCTATATCTTTCATCTTAGCAATTCCATTCTGAAGGAGCTAGCCTAGATAAATGGTCATCCATATAATGGATCATGCATAAGAATATCTTTAGCAAAGTCGCTTGTACAAGCTAAAAATTGGAAACAACTCAAATGGCTCATCAGTAGTAAAATGGATAAGTGAATTGTCATATTTATACTCAATGGGGGTCCTATACAACAGTGAAAATGAGCAAACTGTAGCTACCAGTATCAAAATGGCGAAATTTCAAATAAACTCTTTAGAGAAAAATGTATATTACAGTTGAATGCACTATGATTCCACTGACATAAAGGAAAAAAATCATTTTGTATTAGTTATATACATAAGCAGTTGAATGGTTAACACAAAATTTAGCACAGTGTGGCCCTAGGAGTAGAGAAATGTGTGATTTAGGGGAGGGCAACAAAATGAACTTCAAAAATGTTTATAATCTTCTACTTCTCAAACTGCTGGTAGTGGGTTTTCTTTTGATTATTATTCTCTACACCTTATGTATAACATATATGTCCCAGCCTCTGGAAACTTAAAACAATATTAATCATAAAAGGATTTGCTCACACAACTCACAGGTTAAAAAGGAAATCAATACTAAAATTGCAGAATACCTAGAAAATGACAATGAAAACGATATGCATCAGACCTGATGGAATACAGCTGAAATAGTGCACTTGTGCACTTGATTTCTATTCTCTCATACTTATTAATCTATATGAAGTAAGGCTCTAACTCAAGAAATTAGATATTTTTTCAACAAAATAAACTAAAGGAAGTAAAAGAAAGAAAATTAAGAATCCAGAAACTCATAAGAATAATAATGTCTTCTTCAAGGGAGCTAAGGAAGAATTACCCTTTTTTAAAACATTAAAAAAAATCAATGGAGGAAATGTGAAAAACAGAGTAAAAATAACAATGAAACATCACAGCCTAATTAATAGAATAAGATAGATCTAAATGTATGGATATCTTCAGAATGATTAGTAGGAGGCATTTCTAATTTAAAAAAAAAACAGAGAAATGTATGCAGTTACTTTCCATTTGTGTTAAATTTTTTTAAAAATATGAAAACATGTTGTCAGTTTCTTAAGGTAAGTATGAACTACCATATAACTTAACAACCCAACTACTTGGCAGTTATTCTAGAAAAATGAAAAATTATGTTCACACAAAAACATGTACACAGATATGTGTAGAAGCTATATTCATAATCACTAAAAAGAAGTGACATGTTCTTTTATAGGTTAATGCATAAAGGAGTTGTGGTATATCCATATGTTGGAATATTCCTCAGCAACTAAAAAGGAACACACTTAATACATACAACAACTAAATAAATCTCTAAGGCATTATGCTGAGAGGAAGCAGGCAATCTTAAAGATTACATACTGTATCATTCCATTTATGTAACATTATCAAAAATACAAAAGCATAGTATTAAGATACCAGTGGTTTCTAGGGGCTAGGAGTGAGGACGGTGGGGTAGAAACATTGTGACTATGAAGAAAGAATACAAGGGAGTTTTTTGGGATGATGAAACTATGATGCATAGTAGTGGTGGTTTCATGAAATGTGTGTGTGTATTAATATTCATAAAAATTGATAGAATGTATGTATTAAACTTCATAAATATTTTGGTATGATAATTTATTCATATATGCTTGAATAAAGAATATCTCTAGAAGGTTGCACCCAACATTGCTAAAAGTAGTTGCCTCCAGGGAGAGAAACAGAACAGATAGATCAGTTCAGGGAGAGGGAGGAATAGAGCCTTTCCTATGTACCCTTTGTACCTTTGGAATTGTGTATTATGTTCATTCATGATACAGAAACTTTTAATGGTAATGTATGCAGTATACAAAATTAAATTTTGTTCAAAGTTAAAGAATGAAAATTACTATGAAATGGAGGTGCTTTTCTGTCATTGGTAGGAACTTGGTCTAGAAAACAAGAGGCAAGTCTGCAAAGGCCTGGGGTGTAGTACTTTCAGATGGAAATACAGCTTGCAAAGACATTGGTCTCTGAAAACAGACTACTGACCAGGTATTATCCATTTGTCATGAAAATCCTGGGAGTAATAGTCAAGTTGGGCATATCTAATCTTGATCTGCAGATATATATATTTTGTGGTCTTTATCAAGCCCCCAGTTAAAAGATCACTCCAGGAGTAACTGTGAGTTTCTTACTGAAAATGAATACATTTCTCTCTTCAGCTTTTTGACCACAGTTACATAAAAAAAAAAAAAAAAAAAAAAAACACCACAACAAACAAACCCACAAACAATGAGTTTTCTATTAATGCAGTTGATGAAACCCTTTAGTCAATACCAAGTAAGGCAAAAATCTCTGTCCTGGGGACTATTCAAATTTCCTTTCCCCTTGAAAGTTCAAATTCTGCTTTTCCCCTAGACGTCCCACTGTTATGGTTTCATGCTGGTCTCTGCTAGGATGTCAGTTGTATCAGGACTTTCGTTATTATTTTCATCTGTTTTCTGTTGCTTATAACAGAATACTTGAAACTGGGTGATTTATAAAGAAGAAAAATGTATTTCTTACAGTTCTGGAGGCTATGAAGTCCAAAGTTAAGTAGGCACATCTGGTGAGAGCCCTCTTGCTCATGGGGGTTCTCTCCAGGGTCCCAAGGCAGCGTCATCTGTCAAGGGGGCTGAGCATACTAACTTGCTAGCTCAGGTCTCCCTCTTTTTACAAAGTCTCCAATTTCCCTTTTATTCCTCTCATGATAACCCATCAGTCCATTAACCTATCAATTCATTAATCCATGAATGGATTAATCTATTTATGAGGGCAGACCCCTTTATGGTCCATTTACTTCTTAGCACCCCCATCTCTCAATACTGCCACTTGAGGATTAAATTTCAACATAAATTTGGAGGGGACATTCAAACCTTAGCAACAGGCAAAGTCTTTAGTAATACCTTTGCTTAAGGACTATTTTACATTCTGATTTTAATCTCTGCTCTACCGAGGGATGTGGCTTTTCTCTAATTTATTTTGCAAAATGAATGGAGGGAAATGGTTTTCCAACCTGCTTGTAGGACCCTACAGTTCCTATACTTGCAGTCTGAATGATTTGTCTTTATTTTCTCAGCAGGTACTCCTTGTTTCTGTCCCTTTGTCTTGATTTCTTGCTCAGCAAGATAATGGGAAAAATTGTTTTAGTCTGTCCTTTGGGTTGAAAAAATAACTTCCTTTTGGGGGTCTGATCTCTTGTGAGGAAATCATAGCACATCTTGTGTGACCAGTAAACATCCTTTATCTTACTGTTTATGGCTCTTTGTTGGGAGGTCTCTCTCTTTTTTTTTCTTTAACATATTATAGCATGTTAATTCATGCATATGGATGGTGAAACTGCTGATGAATTTTAACCCAAGCAAAATCCCAAGAATAAATTTTTAAAAACATGATCCAGATTATTCAAGAATCATGTAGGCTAAAAGCTATTGTTCCTAGGTAGGAAAGGGTTCCAGGAATGCATCATTCTACAGACTTACTGGCACTGCTGTGGTCATACAAACAAATTCTTCCTGGGCTATTTTCAAGTAGGGAGGTAGAAACGGACAATGGGGCCCTGAACTTAGGCAAATGATGGTGCTTTTGGACTCAGCACATCATGTGCCCTTAAGATCCTTGTCTCGGGTATGATAACATCAAACTATAAATAGGCAATCTCCTCCTTGTCCCTAATCTGTGTTCAGCACTTTACCATGTATTTGCACATTTTCAATTTCCTTTTTTTAAGGGCAACCCTATTTTATAGGTAGACTCAGAAGATGAGGTGGCATGTCCTGCTACACGTGGAAGATCTCAATTTCTGACTCTATAGTCTAGGTTCTTTTTTTAAAAAAAATCCAGGTCTGTTTCTATGTATATGATCAGAGGTCCCAGGGGCCAGTGTTTTGGGATTGAGTAAAATGACCAAGACTCTGTCATCCAGGAATGTGGACAGTGCTGATGATGCTCTGAGAGACCACTCTAAGTGGATGCTCAATATATATTTGCTAAAAAATGAGAGATGATAGTATTTTCCTTTCACGTTAGTCTATAAAATGGCAGGTACAACTTGTAGCCTAATTTTACAAAAAAGATGGACTAAGGTTCAGAGTGATTTACCTTCAACAGTGTAATTAGAGAGAACTAGATTTATCATCATCATTATTATTTTTAATCCTGAGCTATTCTGCAGAGTGACATACAGTGAGTATAAATAAAGACCAATTCTATATCAGACACTGAGAAGTGAATATATAAAACATCTTACAATACAAGACAGTTTGAATAGAAATATAAATTAAGTTAAAGAATACATATAAAGGGCAGGTATAAACACAACAGCCAACGTTTCCTGTCCAGAAGCCAGGTCTGTTAAGTAAAAATATGCTTATGAAACCAACATCAATAGTAGTAATAACTCACCTGTCTAAAGCATGTCTTGGAATATGTACTGCTGTAAGCAGACTAGTGTCTAATCCCAACTCTGCTATTTACTAGCTGTGAAACAATGGACAAATTTCTTAACCACTCTGGTTTTTTGTTTATGCATCTGTAATCTAGGGTTATTCAAAGTGCCTATCTTGGGAAGGTTACATTGAAGACTAAATAAATCAATGTTTGTAAATCACTTAAAATAGTCCCTGGTGCATGGTAAAGACCATTTTATTGTTTTGTTAAATAAAATCACTTTTAAACTTCTTTATGTTATTCAGAATTTTATGAAGACTACTGCTCTGCTACTTTATAGATTTAGAAATTCAGCTCAGAGAGGTCCTGTGAACAGCCTGCTCTCACACAGCTGGGATTCAAACTTCTGTTGGCTTGGTCCTGAAACCAGGGTTGTTCTCCCAACCCCAAGTATTCTTACATGAAGCTTACATTAAAATCCGCAGCATACAATCCACCTTTTTTTCTATTCAGTAGGCACTCCTAGAAACCAAACCAAACCAAAAAAAAAGGTATTTTGAGTATTCTACCTTATTCTTGGTTTTTTCAGTTACCTAAAAGCAAACATTAAAAAGGAAATGGAAAGATAATAATACCACACACACATACACACACACACACACACACACACACACAAAAAGGATAATTACTGATTTTATTAAAAACATCTATCACAGAACCACATAACCATTGTTATTTCAGGCCTGGGAATACAATGCACACTATTAAACCATTTGATGATTAAAGATAAGAGCATGATTAAATATGTTAATGAAAGCACTAGGCTGCATTGAGCTGCATACCACACATTGACCTTCAAGCTGTTGGGCTACCTATATGGCCTGACACCTTTGTGAACTTTCTCTTCAACTGAGTTTTCTAATGGTTTAGTTATTTTGTGCTTAAAAAAATAATCTTCTGGGTAATGAAATTCTACCTAATCCCTAGAGCCTGGCTGGCTAGCCTGATCTTCCGCCCTCTGGCTGCTGTTGCAACCCATTTTCATTCTCTTCTTAGTGGAATTGGAAACCAGGCCCCTGGCATTCTCCTACCAATTTTCTCTATTCTCAGGTATGAAGGGAAAGGAACAAAATGCAGGCAGAAAGGATCTAATATTTGTTAAGGCTCAACCATGGGCCAAGCATTGTACTACTCTTGTGTTCTCATTTATCCTGTTTCTACCCTTATTACTGTCCTGTTTTTACATAAAAGACTGGGTCTCAGAGATGCTAAACAACTGGGTGTAAATCATCATTAGTGATGCATTTCAATCATTTTTAGCTTTCCTCCTAGGCATACTATGGGCTTACCCTTCTCTGCCATCTTCGGTCAGGTGCATTCATGCAAATATAAGTGGCATATGACTCATCTACATGGAAGCTTAAAAAGCTTGGTTATGTTTAACTGTGTGTTCTTCTCTGGCATTTGCTTCATCAGCTTGGGTCCACATATAATTAGGATTAGCACAGCCCTCTTCTAACCTTCCCAAGAACATATAACGTGAGTGAGAAATAAATATTTGTTGTCTTCAAGCCACTAAGATTAGGGCCTTGTTTTTACTGCTGTATAACCAGGTTCTACAAATTGTGTGGACCTGGAAGCTGGGATTTGAATGTAGTTCTTACTGCTTTCAGAGACCTTTCTCTTTCTACTGCCCCAAACTCTGTTAATGAGACACAGTCAGACTCCAGGAACTAGAAGGACATTGTTCTCACCATGTGAGGAACAAGTAAGTGGCACCGACATCGTCCTGGTCAGAGGTTAGGAAAACACGGACTCACTGAGGATCCCAGCAGGGAAAAGCACAGGACTCAGAATCTCAAGGTCAGGTTAAAATGTATGGATTAATTCTGTAACCTTGTACAAAACTCACCTAATCTCGTTTTTTTCACATATATAATAAGAATAATACTATCTACTATTCTAAGTCCCTGACCTCCAGGGGACCTTTATGCTAAAAGATATCCTCATTTTTTCCCCAGTCAAGAAAGATATATTTAGGAATGACTTAAGAGATTGTACAACATTGTTTATTTCCTTGAGGAGAAAAAGATATAACTGGAACTGAGTTGCAATAATCTAGCCCTTGGACTTAGAGATTATGGGAGAAAAGTACCCTGGGAGTGGATTCGATGGGAAAGCGTCAGTATTACTTTAAGGAATTAGACCAATAAAAAAGGCCTAAGATATGAACTGGGATAGATGCCTAAGAAGATTGTAGGGCTGTGTTCACTGATCTGTCCCACAAACCATTGTACTCATTTTTTTTTCACTGCAAATTTTATTAGTAAAACGTTTCTGTGCACAGACATCCTATGCACACATGTACTTGCTGATAAAAGCATGTATATATTACTAGAATAATATTTTGTGTGCATTATGTATACATTTTATATACATAAAACATACAGCAAATGGAAAATGTTAGGAGGATGAACAAATAAACAGAAACAATTTGATATGTTCTTCGCCAACACTCCAGTGGATCATTGTGCATGGGTTAGGATGTAGGTAAACGGCTTTGCATCTTTCTGCATGGAAGTGACTTTGTTGCCACCAGTCATAGAACCCATGAAGAAAGGAGCATAGGAAAGCTTTTCAACTGCTTGTTCTGGTTCAACCTTTCATTAAACTGAATACTTTATTTATTTTTGTTTTGTTTTATTTTATTTTATTTATTTATTTTTTTGAGTTGGAGTCTCACTCTGTCACCCAGACTAGAGTGCAATGGCCACTTCTGGCCACCACAGCCTTGACCTGCTGGGCTTTGGTGATCCTTCCGCCTCAGCCTTCCGAGTAGCTGGAACTATAGGCACATGCTACCACACCCGGCTAATTTTTTGATTTATTGTAGAGATGAGGTCTCACCAAGTTGCCCAGGCGGGTCTCGAACCTGCGGGCTCAGGCAATCCACTTACCTCAGCCTCCCAAGGTGCAGGATTACAGGCTGAGCCACCGAGCCCGGCTTAAACTGAATACTGTAAAAAGAACAATGAACTAAGCAAAATATTCTTTGTTCGAATTCCAATGGAAAGCACAAAGGGCAAATATAACTCTTGCTTCCTTTCTCTTTGTCACAGAGGATTGTCATAGAGGATTGTGAAAAATGTGTGTCCCTTGGAGACCATGAAGAAGGGTAGTCACATCTTGATTTGCAGAGAAATGTTAACTTACACATTTAAACCAACAATTCTGGTTGCTCATATCAAACTCACACTCCTTCTATGTCCCTAAAAGTCTGCAATCTCAATAAGTAATTAAAGTCCATTTTGTCACATCGCTATTTAAAATAACAAAGTCATTAAATTACCAATCATAGTTCTGAAGTTTAAGAACCTATTGATATACAGAGCAGTATGCTTGGTGACTGACTTGTTTGGTAGGGGGTAAAAGACAGGGGTTAGAAAGGGAAGTCTTACCTTCAGTAGAAACTTAACTTCACTTGTCTCTACAAAAAAAATCACAAAATTAGCCAGGCATGTTGGTGCACGCTTATACTTCCAGCTACTCAGGAGGCTGAAGAGGGTGATTTAATCAGTGCAGGAGTTCAAGGCTGTGGAGAGCCATGGTACTCCAGCCTGATGGTGTGACAGTGAAAAAGTGAGACCCTGACTCATAAATTTCACAAGTGAGACCCCAACTCATAAATTTCACAGACATGCTTGCATAAATTATCGCTATTGACCTACAGAGTCTAGTAAAATATTTGGAGGGTGAGAGACAAAACTTATAATAACATGTGATTAAAAACTCAGTAAATTCAAAGAAAGGCAAGAAGGGAAGAAAAAGGCATTAAAAAAGCGAGACAGCATGTTACACTCATTCTTAATTTATCAGTATTCTCAACAAATGCTCATGAACTAAGCTCTCTAGTTTAAACATGAAAATGTTACATTTGATTAGAAAACAAAATCTAAATTATACAATTTTCAAAAGACATACCTAAAACATAATACAGGAAAAAATATGTCAGGAAAATAGCAACAGAAAAAAAGCTGGTGAAACAACATTATTTTATTAAAAGAAGATTTGATTTACTTTTTAGTTGTTTTGTTTATTTGGAGACTTCCAGCAATTCTAAACCTGTATGCACATAATAACACGATCTCAAAATAGGTAAAACCAAATCTGACAAAATTGCAAAGAAAAAATTTTTTAATCTATCAGTGTGCATTGTTTTTGATATTCATTTATTCATTCGTTGAACACGTTTGCTTAGCATCTGTTTTATTCCAGGCATCCTTTTAGGTACTGAGGGAATAGCAATGAATAAATCAAAATTCTGGCTTTTATGAAGCTCACATTCTCCTGGATGGAAAATAAATGGAAAATATATTTAATATGTCAGGTGTTGATATGTGCTAAAAAATAATAATAAATTAAGATAAGGGGACAGAAAGTTATGAAGCAAGGAGACTGTTGCTTAAATTGTGATGACGGTAAAACTTGTCAGAAGATGACCTGAATGAAGTGAGGAAGTCAAGGTGCATAGATTAGAGAAAGGCATTTCAAACAGTGGAATCAGCAAGTGTACTGGCCCTGAGGAAGAGAGTTCTTAGCTTTTTTTAAGAGCAGCAAGGAGGTTGGTATAAGCAGAAGGCATAGGAAGAGTGCCTGGAACAGATATCAGACACATATCTCTAATTGACAGACCATGCAACCAAATAACTAATAAATAAATGAAAGATTTATATGACATAATAAGAATGATCCAGTTGACTACGCTACACCTGAAGATCAGAGAATATACATTTTGCTCAAGAATACGTAAAACAGATATAAAAATCAATAATCAGTCAATAAAATAAGGCTCAAAATTTTGAGTCAGCATCATACAAACTACATTCTCTAGCCATAATAAAATTAAGTTAGAAGTGAAAAGCAAAAATGTAGCTTTATAAAAATCTATACATTTGGAAACTTAAAAACACACCTTTAAATTTATAAGTCAGATATATAGATATCATATATACCTGGGGGGCACAAAAAAAATATCAGAATTATTTTTTGGAGGGCAGGCCCCTTTTATACAGGCTTCTCCTGCTAGATAAGTGTTTCTAGGAACCAATTGGCATCAGTGTACCAAGTAGTGGTGAGAGGCTGCGTTCGGCTTCAGTGAATTCTTTTTGTTTTTTGAAATCTTTTCAATGGTTTTTGTTCACTTCATGATGGGTGATTTACAAGTGCACCTGCCCACACTGCACTGAGTGTTCAGCAGTTTTTGACCAAAAATGCCATGACTGCTGTACCCCACCCTCCCTATTCACCAAATCTCGCCGTAGTGAACTTTTTTTGGTTTTCCCAATTTAAAAAAGTCTTCAAAGGGAAACATTTTGCCAATGTGGAAAAGGTGAAATAAAAACTGACAGAAGCACTAAAAAGCATCAAAATTGACTAATTCAAAAACTGTTTTGAATAGTAGAAAATCATCTCAATAGGTGTATTGTATCAAATGGAGAATACTCTGAAGGTGACTAAAGTTTAAACATGTATTTTTCATAAATAAATTCCATGTTTGGTCCTCCGTATGTGTTCATATATGTCAATGAGGTCAATGAAATATAGGTGTCAATGGCGATATCATATATAGACCAATGAAGATATCACAGAGGAAATGAATAAACTACATAAATTGAATGATCCTAAAAATAATACAATTTGAACTCTTAGAATTTGGCTAAATCTATAAATTGAGGAAAATTTTTAGTTTTAAGTGCTTATTGTAATGACTAATATCCAAATATTAAATGATTTAAGCAACCATCTTAAGAGGATGCCTAAAAATACATCTAATATTAAAAGTATAAGAAATAAACTTATAAGATAGGAATTAATCAAATAGCCTGAAATAACAAATACTGGCAATTATTTAGAACTGTAGAAACTTTTTTTAATACTCCTCATGAGAAAGTAATTTGCTACAACTACTTTGATAAACAATTTGCCATCATCTATTAAATTGAAGATGTGTATAATATACCATTCCAGTGATTTACTCACAGATATATAGCCTAGACTAGAGAAACTCTTGCACATGTACTCTCAGGAGATACGTACATGAATGTTCATAGCAGTTTTGCTTACTAATAGATAAAAAATCTGGCACTAACATAAATGCCCACATCAGGAGAATTGATGAGTAAACTGTAGTTTATATTCATTCATATAGTCTCATCTTATAAGATGGTAAAAATGAGCCAGGCTTGGTGGCTCAGCCTGTAATCCCGCGCCTTTGGGAGGCTGAAGTGAGTGGATTGCCTGAGCCCGCGGGTTCGAGACCCGCCTGGGCAGTGAGACCTCATCTCTACAATAAATCAAAAAATCAGCCGGGCATGGTAGTGCGCGCCTGTAATTCCAGCTACTTGGAAGGCTGAGGCGGAAGGATCGCCGGAGCCCAGCAGGTCGAGGCTGCGGTGGCCGGGAGCGGCCACTGCATTCCAGTCTGGGCGACAGAGTGAGACTCCAACTCACAAAAAAAAAAAAAGATGGTAAAAATGAATAAATAAACACACAAAAAAGTGTCATCCAATGTGGATGATGTTGTTACAAACAATGTTTTGTGAAAAATGCAAGTCAAGGAAGAATATATATACCAGTCTTCCTTTTATATATACTTCAAAAACATGCAGAACAAAACAATATTTGAATATCTGGTTTGGAAGTGTGTGTGTGTGTGTGTGTGTGTGTGTGTGTGTGTGTTTCAGGATAGTGGCTCCCCCTCTAGAGGCAATAGGAAGGGGATACAATGGGGGAGGAACACAAGAGGGTTTGATATCTATTGATATTGTTCTATTTCTTGAGGGAAATGTTACTCAGACAGAAGTGAATTTTGTTTTTTGCTATATCACCTTACAAATAGTGTTTTTAGACATGAAATAATTTCTATTAAAATACTTATACTGAATGAATATTATAAATAACATTTTGTCAATAAGCAAACCTAAAAAAGCATATCATATACTTGAAAAATATAACTTACAAAACTCAAGAAGAAATAGGAAAAATAAATAAAATTTTAAAAAATGAATCAACAGCTGAAAATCTTCCAAAGAAACTGTCACTTCCCAATAGTTTTACCTGAAAATTTGACTGAATAATTAAACAAAATATAGTTTCTTTCTTTCCCTCCCTCCCTCCCTCCCTCCCTCCCTCCCTTCCTTCCTTCCTTCCTTCTTTCCTCTTTCTGCAAACATCCCTAAAGAACAGAAAATATAGGAATCTTCTCTAATTCATTTCATCTAGGATATACTATACCAGGAAAAAAAATTAAGGAAAATCACAACCTAATGCCACTTATGAGAAAAAAATAAATTCGCAAACGCATATGACAAAACTAGAAAAGTGAGGGTATAAATCGATACAACCATGTAAAAAAAAAACCTGTTTGACAGTATACAACAGGGAACCACAAACTTTCTCTATAAAAAACAGGCAGTAAATATTTTAGGCTTTGTGCAGGTCATACTGTCTCTATCTCAACTATTCAACACTGCCATGTTGTGCTAAAACAGTTATAGACAATACATAAGCAAATGGATATAGTTGTGTCTCAATAAAATTTCATTTACAAAACAATTGGCAGGCTGAAGCTGAGGGCTGTAGCTTGCAGATCCCCGATATATATAGAAAGTAAATGTGTCCTACTTCATGCCCTAGTAATTTCATTTCTAGGTATATTCTCAACAGAAATGCAAATATATATATATAATTTTTTCACCAAAATATGTGTACAGTATTATTCATAACAACACTATTTTTAATAGTTAATAACTTGGAATTACTAAGCTACTTAGAATTGAATGATCTTAAATATAATACAAATAAAACTCGAGATTTGGCCAAACTCACAACTTGTGGGAAATTTAAAACTTTAAAGTGCTTATAACAATGACAAAAATCCAAATATTTAATTATTTTAGCAGTCATCTTAAAAAGGTATCAAAATAAGAGTAGACTAAACCTAAAAGTAATAGAAAGAGGATGCACTTACATTAAAGCAGATATTAATAAAGTAAAAAATAAAAGCTACAACAGAGTGTATTGACAACACCAAAACTCTTAAAAAAAAAAGAAAAGAAAAACCAACCTCTGTCTTTTGTCTCTCAAGAAAAAAATTAGCACAGACAAAAATTATTAGTAATAAAAGAGGTTACCTAAAAATACAGTTGATATTAAAAGTATAAGAATTAAACTTGTAAAACTGGCAATAATCTAATAGCCTGAAATACCAAATATTGAAATCATTTAAAACAGCATTCCTCACGAGAATGTTATTTGCTGCAACCACTTTGTTAACAATTTTCCATCATCTATTAAATTGAAGATGTATTGAAGAACAAATGTTTTCCAACAATTGAATGAATAAATAAGTATATGACATTCATAGAATGCAATGAGAATGGGTGAAGTAATGTTTCTTGTAACACTTTGGTAGATTCTCACAAACCTATGGTAGAACAATATAGACACAAAGAGCACATGCTTGTGATTTCTTCTATATAAAAGTTCAAAAACAAGCAAAAATAATTAATGAATTTATCAGGTAAGATATTGGCTATCCTTATAGGAGCTTGTGGCTGAGAAGGGGGATGATGGGGCTTCTGAAGTGCTGGTAATATTTTGTCAGTATGAGTTACGTGGAGATGTTTGTCTTGTAGAAATTCACAAAGCTGTTTGTTTATGGTTTATGGTCTTCTTGTGTATATCAATTACAGGTTTAAATTTAAGAAGTAAGAAAAGTAAATAGACAAAGGCAAAATTGGGCTCACTGAGAAAATACAAGACCTCCCTAACATTGGGAAATATGTTAATGTAATTACCACATCCATGAATCTAAATAGAAAAATTATAGCTGAAATAGGTATATGAAATCATTTTCTAAAATTAAAAATCCCACTGATCTTAAGGTGGAAGTATCTTATAGATCTTGTAATAATAAAGAACTTTTCTAATCAGATAAGGAGAATCTTCAAACAATACGCATCACAATAAATGATAAATATGAAGACATTGCATTAAAGATCAAGGAAATCACTCAGTGAGTGAGTGAAAGTCTGCCTAAGGGGAGTCTTAGGTTCGTGCACCTGGGGCTCTCCTTCAGAGGTGACTGCAGCCCCCACCACCCTTAGATTGGAGCCACTGGCACACAGAATCATCTACTGTTCTTGGGGCTTGCCTGAGAAAAGGCTGCAGAATACAGTTGGTCCTCATCACCACCTAGCGCCCAGCCTGCACCATCACCTGTGACAGCAGAGCAGCAGGAGCCCTGGATCCATGGAGAGAGAGAGCAGATAGAGATCTACATTGCCCCACCCAGATCCACCCATCCTCCAATCTGGGACCTAAAGGTTATCTCATCAAAGTTGGAGAGACAGATACCTCTCCCCCATGCTGAAACAGGCACAAACACATTAGATCTGAGTGGGAGACTTGACAACAGTGGCTGCAAGCTGAAAGAGTCCAGATATGATCTACCCTCCTCCCACAGTAGTCTATTGGGCATCTGATTTATGCTGAGACCAACCCTATCAACCTGTTCTGAGAGCAGAGGAAAGGGGCTAGATACCAGAGCTGAAAGGAAGTGAAGTTACAGGAACAGCCTCAGAGTGAGTTGTTTGGTTTGTTTTGCTTGTTTTGTTTTTCTTAGACATCCTGTTTGTGTCTGAGTGTCTGAGTGTCCTTTCTGGTGAGATTAGTCTCTTGGAGAAAATATATTGTTGTCTCATGATATTTTATCCATTTTGCCTTTCATTGTCTTTTCAGTGGTGCATTGAGTCCATTCACATTCAGGTTAATTATTGAGATGTGATAGTTTATTCTTGTTATGAGGCTCTTATAGAATTTGTTGTTGTTGCTGCTGTTTGTTTGCTTGTTTGTTGTTTTTCTTTTGATTTTTGGGTTGATTCATGTGTGTTTCCACCTTTTTTCTACACTCCACCTAACAACCACAGGATATAAATTCTACTCATCACCACATGCAGTGTACTCAAGATTGACCACATCCTTTGCCATAAATCAAGCATAGACAAATTCCATAAGACTGAAATACTGCTATGTACCTTCTCAGCCCACAGTGGAATAAGTATTTTTGAGGGAGAGTACATCAATAAGGGCCTTTTGGTCAGTTTGTGTGTTTGTATGATTGTCTGTACGTTTTTGTTTTTTTTAAACTTTTCTGAGTTTTTTTGTTTCTCTCTTCATTTGTTAGTTGGCATGCCTGTCTGTTTTCTCTCTTCTTCTCTCTCTCCACCTTACTCTCATCCCCCTTCTTCCTTTCTCCATTCTTTTCCTTATTCTTACCTCATTTTGCTTTCAGGGGGCACACCTAACCCCCACAGCATGGACAGATTGTAAGGCAGTGGGAAGTGGGTTCCAGTGGGTCCACATACCTATAGTAGATACTGGGATCTACAGATAGTTTCTGAATCACAGCTCCCCCCTCAATTAAATCTCAAAACTACACAAAGTACAGCCCCCCCCCCACAGTCCAGCTTCAAAATTGAACAAAGGCAGAGGATCTGCATAAGGAAGAATAGGAGATTGAGCAAACAGAAGTAAAAGCTACCCCCCCATTCCTGAAAAACAGAATTAAAGAAGTTAAAAAATATGGGAAGGAAAATCTACACAAACAAAGAAAAACCAAAAGAAGAATATGAGTCTCACAGAGACCCTTGGGAGATCAGTCACTGAGAATACAGAATTTGGAATTCAAACAACAAAGAGCTCCCAGAAAGACTGGTCTCAAACCACAAAACCAGATATCAAGACTTTAATAGAGAGAAAAAGTAGAATTGAGGAGAGACAAGAAGAAAGAATGAAGGAGTTGATAGTTGAGATAACACCAATAAAGTATATAGTGAATGAAATAAATAAACTGATAAGCATGGAAAGCAGAATTAACCAAGCAGAAGAAAGATTCTCAGAACTTGAGGACCCAAATATGGAACTAACCCACACTGTTAAAAACATAGAAAAGAAGCTTAAAAAGACAAAACAAAACCTCCAAGAGATAAGTGATTATTTCAATAGGCCAAACTTAAGATTAATGGGAATTTCTGAGGCAGACAGTGAGACAGAGACCACCGTGGAACAAACATTCCATGAAATTATCCAATAAAACTTCCCTCATCCATCAGTGACATGACTATATAAACATAAGAGAGTCAGTGAACCCACAAGATAACAAATGAGAAGACCAACTTCTAGACACATAATAATTTGCCTACACAAAGTAGGCACAAAAGAAAAATTCCTAAAAGCAGCAAGAGAAAAAGGTCAGACTACCTACTGGGGAAGACTAATTAGAATAGCAACAGACTTTACAGAAACACTTCAGCTAGGAGGGCTTGGAGCCCAATCTTCAAAGATCTCAAAGAGAAACACTTTCAACCAAGAATTACCTACCCAGCTAAGCTAAACTTCATCAGTGATGGAGAATTGAAATCCTTCCCAGACATTCAATCCCTAAGAGCTTACAGTGTCTCCAGACCAGCTCTGCAAGAAACACTTAATAAAGTATTAAACACAGAAGAAAGGAAAAAAAGAATGACAACACCCTTCCCAAGAATGTAGAAAAAAGGTGGAAACACACATGAATCAACCCAAAAATCAAAAGAAAAACAACAAACAAGCAAACAAACAGCAGCAACAACAACAAATTCTATAAGAGCCTCATAACAAGAATAAACTATCACATCTCAATAATTAACCTGAATGTGAATGGACTCAATGCACCACTGAAAAGACAATGAAAGGCAAAATGGATAAAATATCATGAGACAACAATATATTTTCTCCAAGAGACTAATCTCACCAGAAAGGACACTCAGACTCAAAGTAAACAGATGGGAAACAAAATTTCAGGTGAATGGAACACAAAAGAAAGCAGGAGTCACAATCTTAATATCAGAGAAAATATCCTTTAAGCTATCAAAAATTAAAAAGGACACAGAAGGTCACTACATAATGATAAAACATTCAACCCATCAACAAGAAATATCCATCCTAAACATATATGCACCCAACATAGGGGCACCAACTTTCATAAAACAGCTTCTAGGTAAACTTAAAAAAGATATTGACTCTAACACTATCATAACTGGGGATTTAAATACCCCACTCGCAACCCTATACAGATCATAAGGCAAAAAAATCAGCAAGGAGATCTGAAACCTTAATGTGACACTTGACCAAATGGACTTAATTGATAACTACAGAACACTCCACCTAACAACCACAGGATATAAATTCTACTCATCACCACATGCAGTGTACTCAAGATTGACCACATCCTTTGCCATAAATCAAGCATAGACAAATTCCATAAGACTGAAATACTGCTATGTACCTTCTCAGCCCACAGTGGAATAAAAATAAATGTCAATACCAACAAAGTTCCCCCAAACCCACAAAGGCATGGACACTAAATAGCATGATGATAACTCCTGGGTCAACATGGAAATCAAAACAGAGATCAAAAGAGACCTGGAAACAAACCAAAACCTCTGGGATGCCATGAAAACAGTACTAAGAGGGGAATTCATATCTCTTTGAACACACATGAAGAAAATGGAAAGATCACAACCTAATAAATCACCTAAGAAAGGTGGAAAAGCAAGACCACCAAGACCCTTACTTCAGCTGAAGAATCCAGATCACCAAAATAAAAGCCCAAATTTGGGACATAAGAGACAAAAATATACCAGAAAATCAATGAAACAAAAAGCTGGTTCTTTGAAAGATTAAACAAGATTGATGGATCCGCTAGCTAAACTGACCAAGAAAAAGAGAGAAAAAGCCCAAATAAACACAATCAGAAATTCAAAAGTACAAGTCACAACTGACCCTGAAAAAATACAAAAGATTATCAGAGACTACTATGTACACTTGTATGGAAACAATCTTGAAAACTTAAAGGAAATGAAGGTCTTTCTGACATCACACAACCTACCTAGGTTGAAACAAGAAGAAATTGAGACCCTAAATAGACCAATAACAATCCAGGAAATTAACATTGTCATAAGAAAACTACCTACAAAAAAAAAAAGGAAAAAAACAGCCCTGGACCAGATGGCTTTCCAGCAGAATTCTACAAAACATACAAGGAGGAACTGATACCAATACTGTTGAAAGTATTCCAGGCAATTGAAAAGATGAAATTCTTCTTAAATCATTTTATAAAGCTAACATCACATTGATACCCAAACCAGGTAAAGATCCAACAAAGAAAGAGAACTACAGGACAAAATCCTTAATGAACATAGATGCTAAAATTCTCAACAAGATCCTAGCAAAACCAGATCCAATAACACATCTCAAAAATCATCTACCATGACCAAGTAGGTTCATCCCCAAGATGCAGGGCTGGTTCCGCATTTGCAAGACCATAAACATAAATAAGTACATCAACAGATGTAAAGACAAAAACCACATGAGGATATCATTAGCTGCAGAAAAAGGCTTTGATAAAATCCAGCGCCCTTCTTGATAAAAACCCTTGAACATCTAGGCATAGATGGAAAATACCTCACTATTGTAAAAGACATCTATGAGAAACCCACAGTCAGCATACTGCTAAACAGACATAAATTGGAATCATTTCCCCTGTGAACCGAAACAAGACAAGGATACCCACTTTAACCCCTCCTTTTCAACATAGTTTTGGAAGTCCTGGCTACAGCATTCAGACAAGAGAAGGAGATCAGGGTTATGCAAATAGGAAAAGAAGTCAAGTTATCCCTCTTTGAAGAGGACATGATTCTATACCTCAAAAACCCAAGAGAATCTGTCAAAAACCTCCTTGCCCTAATAAAGGACTTTTGCAAAGTCTCAAGGTACAAAATAAATGTGCAAAACACAGTTGCACTTCTATACACCAACAATAAACAAACAGAAACCCAAATTAAAAGCACAATCCCATCCACAATAACTACAAAAAAAAGAAGAAAGAAAGAAGTATCTTGGCATCTTCCTAACCAGAGACTTGAAAGAACTTTTCAATGAAAACTACAAAACACTGCTCAAAGAAATCAAAGATGACACAAACAAATGGAAAAAGATTCCATGCTCATGGATTGGAAGAATCAACATTGTTAATATGTTCATCCTACCCAAGGCAATCTGCAGATTTAATGCAATGCCCATTCAATTACTAGCAGCATTCTTCTCAGACCTGGAAATGACAATACAGGAATTCATATGGAAACATAAACAACCTCAAAAGCCAAAACAATCCTCAGCAAAACAAAATAACAATAACAAAAAGGGAAGTATTATACTCCCAGATTTTAAACTTTATTATAAAGCCACAATAATCAAAATAGCCTGATATTGATACAAGAATAGGCATACTAACCAATGGAACAGGATAGAGATTCCAGAAGCAAAACCTCAATTTCTCAACAAACTAATCTTCGACGAATCTTCCACCATCAACCACTGGGGAAAGGAGAACCTACTCAGTAAACGGTGCTGGGAAAACTGGCTGACCACCTGCAAAAGATTAAAACAAGACCCTACCTATCACCATATACAAAAATCAACTAAATGGATCAAAAATCTAAATATAAAACCTCAAACTATAGGAACCTTAGAAAATGTAGGAGACACCCTTATGGAAATTGGAACTGACAACCAATTCCTGATCAAAACCCCAAGTGCCCATGCTGTAAGAGATAAGATAGACAAGTGGAACCTCATCAAACCGACAAGCTTCTGAAAAGCCAAATAAACCATCAAGAGTGCAGGGAGACAGCCCAAGGACTGGGAAAAAATATTTGCCAACTGTATGTCTGACGAAGGCCTAACATCTAGTATCTACAAGGAACTTGAATGTGCTGAAAAGAAAACAAACAAACAAAAAGAAACAGCCCCATTGCAAAGTGGGCAAAAGATATGAATAGACACTTCTCAAAAGAAGACATAAGAAACCAACAGGATCATGAAAAAATTCTCAGCCTCATTAGTCATCAAAGAAATGCAAGCTAAAACTACACTGAGATACCCCCTAACTTCAGTCAGGATGGCCATCATCAGTAACTCAAAAAACAACAGATGCTGTAGAGGATGTGGGGAAAGGGGAACACTTCCATCCTTCTGGTGGGAGTGTAAACTAATACAACCTCTGTGGAAAACAGTTTGGCAATTCCTAAAAGATCTAATAATCATTCTTCCATATGACCACATAATTTCCACACTGGGCATATACCCAGAGGAACTCAAATCTCTCTATAAAAAAGATTCCTGTACATGTATATTTATTGCAGCATTGTTCACAAATAGCAAAAACATGGAACCAACTATGCTGTCCATTGAAAGATGACTAGGTTTTTGCAAATGTGGTATATATACACAATGGAATATTACACAGCCATAAAGGACAAAATTATGAACTTCACAGCAAGCTGGATGGACTTAGAGTCTGTATTACTGAGTGACTTATCACAGAAACAAAGAACTGAATATCACATGTTCTCCCTCATAAGTGGACCTTGAACAATTATTGTAATACTATAAGAAAGGGATCAGCAGTAACAGGAAACTTCTGAGGGAGGAGAAGTGGAATTGGCAGTAGTGGAAATCTTCTGATGGGGGGGTACACCTCATAAATAAGGGTACCTGCATAACATGAGCATTTGTTGCCTAACCCTGAATTGTACCCCACATTTCTAAAATAAAAAACTTAAGCCGGGCTCGGTGGCTCAGCCTGTAATCCTGCGCCTTTGGGAGGCTGAGGTGAATGGATTGCCTGAGCCCGCGGATTCGAGACCCGCCTGGGCAGCAAGACCTCATCTCTACAGTAAATCAAAAAATCAACCAGGCATGGTAGCGCATGCCTGTAATTCCCACTACTCGGAAGGCTGAGGTGGAAGGATCACTGGAGCCTGGCAGGTCGAGGCTGCGGTGACTGGGAGCAGCCACTGCACTCTAGTCTGGGTGACAGAGTGAGACTCCAACTCAAAAAAAAAAAAAAGAGAAAAAGAAAATCAAGGTATAATGAGGACATGACATACCAACACTACTTCTGTTTAACATAGTATTGATGGTAGCTTATATGGTCAAATAGTTTTTTAAAAGATGGAAAATAGTATAATTATTGTAAAACAAAGCAATATTCCAAACACATGTGTCATGATTTACTAGAGATAAAAAAATTATAATATAAATTAACAAATGTGTGACTAGAACAAATTTTGAACAGTAAAATGCTGTATCAATGTTGTTGGATATAAATGAGTACATAAGTAGTTTACATTTTTGCTTAATAATAATTTTAAAATATCAGGATGGCAGTTACCTTGCTGATGGGTGTGGTGAGTAGAAGGTCACAAGGATGCTTTTGTGATACTGTACTTGTAACCATTTTCTTAATCTTTATTTGGTTATATTAGGGTGAAGTTTGTGAAAATTCAGTGACCTGTTTTCATCCATGTATGTATATTATACTTAAATAAAAAGTTTATTTAAGTATAAATAAAACATTTATGGTAGCAACAAAATAAGAGGTACATTAAAACAAGTAAAGATGTGTAAGATCTTGAAAATTAGAAAATGTGTGCTAAACAAACTTTAAAAGACCTAGATAAATGAAGAGACATATCATGTTGGTACATGAAAAAGCTCGAATTACAAACAGAGCTAAAATTTAAGAAACCTAAAATAAATATTCATCAATAGTGTAATGAATAAACAGTGGTATAGTAATACAATAGAAAACTCAATAGCAGTGACAATGAATTAACTTAAGCTCCATATATCATCATGAATGAATCTAGCTAAAATGATAAGAGATGCAGAAGGATATATACATGATACCAGTTATAATTGATGCTTGAACAACATAGGTGTGAACTGCATGGGTACACTTATACATGGATTTTTTTTATTGTAAAAGTGTGGGGTACAATTCAGAGTTAGGTATATAAACATTGATCATACAGGCACCCTTGTGAATGAGGTATGCCCCTCCCTCCCCTAGCAGTTTCCCTCAACTGCCAATCCCATCCCCCGGTTATTTTTTTTAATTTTTATTATAAAGGTGTGGGGTACATTTCAAGGTTAGGTAGAGAGACATTGATCATGCAGGTATCCTTGTGGATGAGGTATGCCCTTCCCTTCCCTAGCAGTTTCCCTCAACTGCCACCCTCCCCTCACAGTTTCCCACTACTGCCAGTGGCTTTCTTATAGCATTATAATTGTTCAAGGTCCATTTATGAGTGAGAACATATGGAACTCTGTTCTTTGTTTCTGTGATAAATCACTGAGTATGATCGAATCCAAATCCACCCAAGTTGCTGCAAAGTCTATATATTTGTCCTTCTTTACTGTGCATAATATTCCATTGTGTATATGTACCACATTTTAAAAATCCAGTCCAGTTTCGGTGGGGCAACATGGTTGGTTACATGTTTTTGCTATTGTGAATAGAGCTGCAACAAACATACATGTGCAGGTATCTTTTTGGTAGAATGATTTGTGTTCCTCTGGGTATATTCCCAATAGGGGAATTGCTGGGTCATATGGAAAGTCAATTTCTAGTTCTTTCAGAAATCTCCACACTATCTTCCAAAATGTTGTACTCGTTTGCATTCCCACCAGCAGTATAGAAGTATTCCTTTTTCTCTAAATCCTCACCATCATCTGTTGTTGTTGTTTTATTAATGATGGCCATTCTTACAGGGGTTAGGTGGTATTTCAATGTGGTTTTGATTTGCATTTCTCTGATGATGGGTGAGGGTGAGCACTTTTTCATGTGTCTGTTGGCTGCCCGTATATCTTCTTTTGAGAAGTAGAAGTAGTCTATTCATGTCTTTGGCCCACTTTTTAAAGTGGCTGTTTGTTTTTTTCCTTTCGGCGTGTTTGAGTTCCTTGTAGATCCTAGATGTTAGGACTTTGTTGGTTGAACAGTCCGCAAATATATTTTCCTATTCTGTGGGCTGTCTTTCTGCTCTCTAGAAGCTTGTTAATTTGATGAGGTCCCACTTCACTATTTAATTTCTTAAGGTATTGGCCTTTAGGGTTCTGAATAGGAATTGGTTCTCAGTTCCAATTTTCATAAGGGTGTCTTCTTTGTTTTCTAAGATTCTTATACTTTGAGGTTTTACATTCAGGTCGTTCATCCATTTAGAGTTAACTTTTGTGTATGGTGATAGCTAGGGGTCCTGTTTCAATCTTCTGCATGTGGTCAGCCAGTTTTCCCAGCACCATTTACTGAATAGCTTCTCCTCTCCCTAGGTTGTCATTGGAGGCTTTGTCAAAGATGAGTTGGTTGAGGAATTGAGGCTTTGCTTCCAGAATCTCTATTCTGTTCCAATGGTCTATGTGCCTGTTCTTGTACCAATACCAGGCTGTTTTGATTACTGTAGCCTTATTGTAAAGTTTGAAGTCTGGAAGTGATACCTCCTACTTTGTTTCTTTTGCTAAGGATTATTTTAGCTATTCGTGGTCGTTCATGTTTTCATATGAATTTCTGTATTGTCATTTCCAGATCTGAGAAGAATGACATTGGTAGCTTAATGGGTATGGTGTTGACTCTGTAGATTGCCTTTGGTAGGCTGGACATCTCAACAATGTCGATTCTTCTTATCCATGAGCATGGAATATTTTTCCATTTGTTTGTGTCTTCTTAGATTTCTTTAAGCAGTATTTTATAATTTTCATTGTAAAATTAGGAAGATGCCGAGGTATTTTATTTTTTTGGTAGCTATTGTGAATGGGATTGTACTTTTTATTTGATTCTCGGCCTGCTTGTTGTTGGTGTAAAGGAATGTAACTGTCTTTTGCACATTTATTGTGTATCTGAAACTTCCCCAAAGTCCTTTATCAGTGCAAGCAGGTTTTTGACTGATTCTCTTGGATTTTCAAGGTATAGGATCATATCATCTGCAAAGAGGGATAAACTGACTTCCTCTTTTCCTATTTGGATACCCCTGATTTCCTTCTCTTGTCTAATTGCCTGAGCTAGGACTTCCAACACATTATTGAACAAGAGCGGTAATAGTGGGCAGCCTTGTCTTGTTTCAATTTTCAGGGGAAATGATTCTAGTTTCTGTCCATTTAGCAATATGTTAGCTGTGAGTTAGTTGTAGATGGCACTTACTATTTTGAGGTATGTTCCTTCTATACCTAGGTGTTTGAGGGTTTTTACCAAGGAGAGATTTTATCAAAAGCTCTTTCTGCATTTAATGATATAATCATGTGGTTCTTGTTTTTCATCTGCTCTTGTATTATGGTCTTGTAGATGTTGAACCAGCCCTGCATCCTGGGGATGAAGCCTACTTGGTCATGGTGGATGATATTTAAGATGTGTTTTTGTATCTGATTTGCTAGAATCTTGTGGAGAATTTTTGCATCTATGTTCACTAGGGATATTGGCCTGTAGTTCTCTTTCTTTGTTTAATTTTTACACAATTTTGGTATTAGTGTGATGTTAGCTTTGTAAAATGATTTATGGAGAATTCCATCCTTCTCAATTGCCTGCCATACTTTCAATAGGATTGGTATCAGCTCCTCCTTGTACGTTTTGTTGAATTCTGCTGGAAAGCCATCTGGTCCAGGGCTTTTTTTTGTAGGTAGTTTTCATATGACAGAGTCAATTTCCTGGGTTGTTATTGGTCTATTTAGTGTCTCAATGTCTTCTTGTTTTAACCTGGGGAGGTTGTGTGATGTCAGAAAGTCCTCCATTTCATCTAGGTTATCAAGGTTGTTTTCATATAGGTGTACATAGTAATCTCTGATAATCTTTTGAATTTCTTCTGGGTCAGTTGTGATTTGACCTCTTATATTTCTGATTGTTTTTATTTGGGATTTTTCTCTCTTTTTCTTGTTCATTCTGATGAGTGACCCATCAATCTTGTTAATTCTTTCAGAGAACCAGCTTTTTGTTTTGTTGATGTTTTCTATGATCTTTTTGTTCTCTATGTCCCATATTTGGGTTCCTTTTTTTGTGATTTGGATTCTTCTGCTAAAGTTGGGGTTTTTGTGATCTTCCCTTTCTAGCTCCCTTAGGTGATTTGTTAGGCTCTCCACTTGTGATCTTTCCATTTTCTTGATGTGTGCTCGTAGAGATATAAAGTCGAACTGATTTCATGGCATCCCAGAGGTTTTGGTAAGATGTTCCTTCATTTTCATTTGTTTCCAGGAATCTTTCAATTTCTTCTTTGATTTCAGTGTTGATCCAGTCATTGTTCAGCATCATGCTGTTCATGTCTTTGTGGGCTTTGGGGAAATGTTGTTGGTTTTGATATTTATTTTTATTCCACTGTGGTCTGAGAATGTGCATGGCAAGATTTCAACCTTACAGAATTTGTTTATGCTTGATTTATGGCCAAGGATGTGATCGATCTTGGAGTATGTTCCATGTGGCAATGAGTAGAATGTATATTCTGTAGTTGTTGGGTGGAATCTGTAGGTCTCCACTTAGTCCATTTGATCAAGTGTCAAGTTTAGGTTCTGGATCTCCTTGTTGAGTTTTTGCCTTGATGATCTACCTAGGACTGTCAGTGTGGTATTTAAACCCCCTGCTATAATAGTATTAGAGTCAATATCTGTTTTTAGTTCATTTAGTAGTTGTTTTATAAATGCTGGTGCTCCTGTGTTCGGTGCATGTATGTTTAGGATGGATATTTCTTTTTGAAGGATTGAACCTTGTATTATTATGTGTTGTCTTTTTGCATCTTTTTAAGTTTTTGATAGCTTAAAGGTTGTTTTGTCTGATATTAAAATTGCAACTCCTGCCTTCTTTAGTGATCCATTTGCCTGGAAACTCATTTTCCATCCTTTAACTTTGAGTCTGTTTGCGTCCCTTTAGTGAGATGAGTCTCCTGGATGCAGCAAATAATGGGGTCATGGTTTCTTATCCAGTCCATCATTCTGTGTCTTTTCAGTGGTGCATTTAGTCCATTCACATTCAAACTAATTATTGAAATGCGGGGGTTTATCCTTGTCATGAAGTTCTTATACAGTTGTTGTTCCTGTTTATTTGTTGTCTTTCCTTTGGTTTTTGGGTTGATTCATGTGTGTTTTCTATCTTTTCCCTGTACTTTTTGAAGAGCATTGTCATTCTTTTCTCCTCTTCTTCTGTGTTTAATACTTTCTTAAGTGTTTCTTGTAGAGGTGGTCTGGTCTGGAGGCAGCATAAGATCTTAGGGATTAGATGTCTCAGAAAGATTTTAATTCTCTCACTGATGAAGCTTAGCTTGGCTGGGCAGGTTATTCTTGGTTGAAATTGTTTATCTTTGAAAACTTTGAAGATTGAGCTTCAAGCTCTCCTAGCCTGAAGGGTTTCTGTAGATAAATCTGCTGCTATTCTAATTGGTCTTCTCTGGTAGTTAGTCTGGCCTTTTTCTCTTGGTGCCTTTAGAATTTTTCCTTTATACCTACTTTGTTTAGTCAAATTATTATGTGTCTGGAAGTTGGTCTTCTCATTTGTTGTCTTGCATGCGTTCTCTGAATCTCTTGTGTTTGAATTTTTGCATCACTGATGAGTTGAGGGAAGTTTTCTTGAATAATTTCATGAACTGTTTGTTCCAGGGTGGTCTCTGTCTCTCTTTCTGCCTCAGGAAGTCCAGTTACTCTTAGGTTCTGTTTCTTGAAGTAATTGTTCATCTCTTGAATGTTTTGTTCTGTCTTTTAAAGCTTTTTTTCTATGTTTTTGACATTTTGAGTTAGTTCTGTATTTTGGTCTTCAGGCTCTGAGATTCTTTCTTCAGCTTGGCTGATTCTGCTTTTCCATGGTTATTAGTTTATTATTTATTTCAATCACAGTATTCTTTACTGCTGTTATTTCAGTGATCAGCTCCTTCCTATTTTCCTCTTGTCTCTCCTCAATTGTTTTTATTCTGTCTTTTAATGTCTTGATTCTAGGTTTGTCTTATGACCAGTCATTCTGGGGCTCTTCATTGTTTGCATTCCAATGTTTCTTTTCTCAGTGTCTGACCTCCCAGGGGTCTGGGTGAGACCTATAGAATGTAACAGGGAGTGGGAGGCAGAGGGAGGTGGAGAGAGGGAAGAGAAATTGGGAAAACAGACAGACATACTGACTAACAAATGAAAAGAGATACATAGATAGATACGAGTAAAAAGAAAAACAACAACAACAGCAACAAACAAAGTTTTTTTATGAAAAAACTAAAACATACAATCATACAGACATACAAGCTAACCAACCTCCTTATTGGTGTACTATTCGCCTATACAAACTTGGGGTGTAAAGGGAAAACAATAAAATAGAATACAATAAAGTCAGTAAACTAACAGAACCAAAGCAAGTATGAAAATGTTATTGATAATAGTAAGAAGAGAGAGAAAAGGGAAAAAAAAGATGGGTAAGACAAACAGAAAAAGAATTAAAAAAAATTAAAACAAGGGAACCAAGCACACTCTGAGACTTTTCCTTTAAGTCCAATGTCCTTTCAGCTCTGATTTCTAGCTGTCATTGCATGTTGGAAGAGTTGTTCACAGTTAGGGTCAGTTGCCCCTGGCCTGCTGTGGAGGGTGGTTCAGATCTGGGCTGCCTGCCAAATCTGCCACTCAGATCTGGCCTGTCTAGCATGGGGGAGGGGCTTCTGTCCCTCCCATTTTGATGTTGTTACCTGGGATCCCAAGCTGGGAGATGGGCTGAGTTTGGTGGAGCTGGTCTGAGTTTGGTGGAGCTGGTCTCACGACTCCAGCTGATCTTTTTTTCCGCTGCAGCCTGTGACTGCTGGGCAATGCAGGCCAGCTTTGCACTGGGCTACTTGGGCAGGCTGGGCAGAAGTCGGAGGTCACCCTGGGTAGGAGGGAGCATGCAATAGTAGGGTGGTGGCAGCAGCCACTTAAGTGGTGCATGGGAGGAGCTCCACAAAGCTTGCTCCAGGTGAGGGATGGGGCATGGCAGTGGCAGCAGTGACAGCAGTTTCAATAGTGTGGTGCTTGGTGGAAGGGCTTCACTGTCCAGGAGCTGTGGGTCACCTCAGGCATGGGCAGGGCGACGGCTGCGGTGGTGGTGCCTGAGGTGGGTGGCTGAGTTGGCGGCCAAGCTGGCTGTCAACAATGAGTGCTGCAACCCCTGGTTGAGAGCAAGTGTCTTTATGGGTGTCCTCCTTCACAGAGGGTCTCACAGATCAAACTGCCCCGTCACCATCTTGCCAGAAGCCCGAGAAGACACATCTTAACAACTTGGTGCTGCCCCCAGAATTTCTAACTCAGTACTTGGTGTCACACTTGATCATCTCCTTCTTGGTATCCCAGCGTCCTCCCTACGGACTCCCCTGACCTGCATGTCACAGGGCAAAAAAGGAAGAAGCAGACATGCAATTCTCTCCAAGATTCCACCTCTCCCCCCCCGATTTTTAAAAATAAATATTTTGAAAAAATTGTTGGCGACTTGCAGTGGTTTGAAAAAATTCAGATAAGTCATGAAGCCTAGAAATATGAAATATCAAAAAAAGTATGGAGTAGATAGATATGTCATGAAAGCATAAATATGTTAATAAGTCTATTTTATGATTTACTACCATAACATATACACAAATATATTATTAAAATGTTTAAAATTATCAAAACTTTCACACATACAGATTGTACAGGTCACCATTTTCAATCAAGAGAAATGTAAACTAGCATGTAGTCTTAAATCACAACTTTATAATATTATATAGTATATACTATACTACTGTAATAATTTTGAAGCCGACTTCTGTTGCTATTGCAGTGAGCTTGCAAGTGTTGAGTATCTGCTTAAAATGCCATTTGACAGTAATCATCTTCACATGAGCAACTTATCTCTCCAGTAAATTATTTAACACAATAAAAAGTGGTCTCTTTAGTTTCTCACGTTTTTCATCATGCTTAGTGCAATACTGCAAACCTTGAATAACATCACAGTACCCATATTAAGTGCCACTAGTGATGCTCAGAGTGCTCCCAAGAAGCAGAGAAAAGGCATGACATTACAAAAACAAAAAGATGAATCATTTGATATGTACCTAGATTGAGGTCTGCAACTGCAGCTTTCTGCCATTTCAAGATTCATGAATCTAGCATAAGGAACATTGAAAAAACAGAAAAGGAAATTTGTGAAGTTGTTGCTGCAGCTATGCCAGGAAAAAAACTTACACTTTTTTCAAAATACCTTTTTACATCAAACTGAGAATGCATCTTTTATGTGGGTGCAGGATTGTTATAAGAAATGCATATCTATAGACTCTAATATGATTCAAGAAAAAGCAAAGTTATATTACAACTTAAAGCAAAAGGAAGGTAAAGAATCTAAAGCTGGAGAATTTAATGTCAGCAAAGGTTGGTTTGATAATTTTTTAAAGAGGTCTGGCCTAAAAAATATCAATATAGCCGGGCTCCGTGGCTCAGCTTGTAATCCCGCACCTTTGGGAGGCTGAGGTGAGTGGATTGCCTGAGTCCGCTGGTTCGAGACCCACCTGGGCAGCGAGACCTCATCTCTACAATAAATTAAAAAATCAGCTGGGCATGGTAGCGCATGCCTGTAATTCCGGCTACTTGGAAGGCTGAGACGGAAGGATCACTGGAGCTCAGCAGGCGAGGCTGCAGTGGCCGGGAGCGGCCACTGCACTCCAGTCTGGGCAACCAAGTGAGACTCCAACTCAAAAAAAAAAAAAAATCAATATAGGAGACAGTGTGGTACACACACCTGTAATCTCAGCAGCAGGTATAAGGCAGGGGGTCTCCTTGAGCCTGGAATTCCAAACCAGCTTGAACAACATAGTGAAACCAAATCTTTAAAAAAAAAAGTGAAGATAACAGGAGAAGTAGTTTCTGCCCTCTAAGAGTCTCCTAGATGATTTTAGGAAAACCATTAACTAGAAATTATATCTGCCTGAACAAGTTTTGAATGCTAATGAATGCTGTCTATTGTAGGGGGGAAGTGGACATTTAGTAGTAAGGAAGAGAAATGACTACAAAGATTTAAGGCAGAAAGGGATGTGTTGACTATTTTATGCAAATACAATTGTGTTTATTGTCAGGACTGACCTTATCTATAAAGCTGCTAAGCCCTAAGCATTGAAATGAAAAGATGCACACCAGCTGCCAATCTTTTAGTTGTACAAGAGGCTTGGAAAACAAAACTTGTTTTTTTGAATTGGTTCCACTGATACTTTGTCCTTAAGGTCAAGAAGTTCTTGCCAGTAAGTTCCTTTTAAAGTTCTTTTGGTATTGGACAATGCCCCTGATCACTTAGAACCCCATGAGTTTAGCACCAAAAGCTTTTGTAGAGGTCTGCTTTCACAAACACATTTTCAATTCAGCCTCTAAATTAGGTCATAAGAACCTTTAAGGCTTATTACATACAGTACTCCGTAGAAAGGATTATCAATGCTATAGAAGAGAACCCCAATAGAGAGACCATTATAAAACTCTGAAAGGATTACACCATTGAAGGTGCCATTAGTGTTCTAGAAAAAGCTATAAAAACTATCAAACCAGAAGCAATACATTCCTTCTGGAGAAAAGTGTTCAGATGTTGCGTGACTTCACATAATTTATGACAGAGGCAATGAAGGAAATCACGAAAAAATTGTGCAAAAAGATGTGGCATGAAGGGTTTCAAGACATGGATCTCAGAGAAATTTAAGAGCTAATAGACGCTACACCAGAATTACTAGAAGACGACTTGGTGGAGAGGAGTTCTTCTGAACTAGTGCCAGATGATGAGAAAAAAGACATAGAAGAAGCAGTGCCAGAAACCAAATGGGCATTTGACAATCTGACAGAATGGTTTTGATTACTTAAGACTGCTTTTGACATGGAACCTTTTATAATGCAGGCACTGAAACCAAAGCAAACAGTAGAAGAAGGATTGGTATCACATAGAAACATTTTTTTAAAAAGGAAAAAAGCCAGACAGAAATTATGATGAATTTATGTAAAATTTCATGAAGTGTGCTTGCCTTCCCTGCCGTTACTTCCACCTCTTCCCTCTCTGCCATCCCTGAGACAGCAAGATCAACTTTACTTTCTCCTTCTCCTCACCCTACTCAACATGAAGATAAGGATGAAGGCCTTTATGATAATCCACTTCCACTTAATAAATAGTAGGTATATCTTTCGTTTCCTATGATTTTCTTAATAAGATTTCCTTTCTCTAGCTTACTTTATTATGAGTACAATATATAGTAAATATAATGTACACATAATGTATAATCTCTATTGCAATATATATTACAATATATAATAATATATAAATGTATATATGAAACATCAATACCTACATGGATATGGTAAATTCTAAATTCAGTGTCTAAGGTGCTAGTTTGGGGGTGTTTGTATAATATAACTTGTATTTTTTTGTATGTCTTAAATAGCTCATACTAAATTATTTTTAGAGATAAGCTACCTCTTCCTCAAGGGATTGCTGAGACCCTGATGGCAAAGCTGAAAGAGGCTTTACACATATTTATCAGAAAACCACTTGAGGATGGCCTGTGTGCCTTTTAACAGTTGCCAGAGAATTGTTGTTTTATCTCCTTCTCCTTGTTAATTTTTTAGGCATAGAGGATAGGATGCCAGGTGCACAGACATGCCAAATAAAGAGTCATGGTGTAGGTGTGAGTCCTTCAGGGGTCCCTTCAGTCCCCTTTCAGGGGCTGGATAGATGCCCTTGGGTAGGAAATATGAATTATAGATGCAGAAGGCATTTCCCTATGGCCTAGGAAATAGAAGGGAGAGGGCTGGGTGCCCAGTGAAAGTGATGGGCCTGCCACAAACTTACCCAGTGGCCTAGGACTATTTGAACAAAGAAAATATAGCATAGAAATTGTAGCATTTTCCTGGAGTATCTTTTGCTATTGAGTTTGGATGGATCCCATCACTGACTCTCACTGTCTTCCTCTGTAAGAGGGATAGCTAGACCTGATGATGTTTAGGATAATTTTTGCTCTGGTAATATATGAGTCTAGCCCCCAGAGACCTTAAATTCCAGTGAGGGAGACAAGAAATATACAAAAGTAATTAGAGTATTAGCATGACAAAGCCTTGTACCCAGTGAGAGGTCCAGACACTCTTAGAAGATCAGAAGAGGAAGACCCTCGTGTGTCTGAGGAAACAGAAGATTTCTAGGAAGAAGTGATGCCAAATTAAGCCTATTTTTTTAGAGCAATAACTTTTGTTCATTATAGAAAATTTGGACATTGTAGAATACTGGGATCAGAGGAAAACATTTATTTCACATATCTATCCATCCAAATATTTAACTACCTATTGTATGCCAGATATTCTAGGCACAGGGGAGATAGCAAAAAACAAATACAGAAAGTTCTGGTCTTACACAATTAACTTTTCAGGCTATGGTGGGAAAAATCACACAAATAAACAATCACATAGTAAATGAACAAGAAAATTTCCACAATGACTAGCGCCGAGATGATAAAGAAGATTGATATGTATGTGACATGGTAGTGGAGGAGGGACAGGTTTGTTTGTTTGTTTTTTATTGAGGTCGTGGAAAGTCTTTTTGACAACTCATTATTCACGAACAACTCAGAGTTAACCACCGATACCTGATGGGCTTCCCTCCTCTGTGAATTTTCTTTTATAGGTATTTACTCACCTACCATCTGTCCCCTCATGGTTGCCCTATGAGGTGACTCTCTTTCACAGAGTCAGTCTCATTATTCTTTATAACTAAGACCTCCCCATGCACTGTCATAACATTTACAATGAAAAAACTTGTTTACCTAATTTTCAAAGAGATCAATAAAAACAAATTAAAATAGAGGATTAGAGGTGTCTTTTGTCACATTATTTTCTCAAGAACAAAAGATATAGTGATCTCATCGTTATTTCTCCAGAGGTCTCTAACCATAATATAAAGCCATTTAGTGCAGCTTAACGTGGTAATAACTCACTGCATCTCTCTCCTTACTTCAGGAAACCTGGGGAGAGAGAAAAAGCAGGTATACAAAGGGTTGGGATAATTGAGAAAAGCCTCTATCTTCATATTTAAAATCTACTATAAGTTATATTGATTTAGCAGTTCATTTTGGGAGGGGAGGTTGTGGAAGAAAACAAGAGAGAGTAGGCAATGTGCTTGGGTATGTGTACCTCCCTAGAAAATGGGGAGGGCTGGTATGGTGGCTCATGTCTGTTATCCTAGCACTCTGGGATGCCAAGGCAGGAGGATTGCTTGAGACCAGGAGTCCTAGACCAGCCTGAACAACAGAGCAAAACCTCATCTCTACTAAAAGTAAAAAATTAGCTTGACATGATAGAACATGCCTACAATCCTAGCTATTCAGGAGGCTGAGACGGACGGTTCCTTGCATCTAGGAGTTCAAGGTTACAATGAGCTATGATGATGCTACTGCACTCCAGCCTGAGTGACAGAATGAGACCCTGTCTCAGAAAAAGAAAGCAAGAAGGAAAAAAGAAAAGAAAAGAAAAAAGGAGGTAAGATGGAGGAGTGTGAAGAGGTAGAAATGATTTAATGGTAGGGAAGTACCTTGGCAAGGGCCAAGTGCTGCATTCATGAATGTATTAAGCATTTTGAGGGGATAAAAAAAGAACACTGTGCTTCAGATTCCAAGCAATTGAAAGAGACAACTGTATCAAGTAAGAGAGGCAGAGGACTTCTTCCAGGAACCAAACAAAGGACTATTGGATAGGTATATTAAGAAGTCACACCACTTCCTCTGATAGCTGTTGTGCAGCTATATATGATATTGTCTATAAAGTCTCCAAATCAGTGTGGGAGACCAACATCTGGCATTGTGATTAGGACTGCAGGCCCTGGAGTTGTCACCACTGAGTTCCTATCCTAGCTGGCACCCACTCTGAGCCCTCATTTCCTCATCTATAATAACTTACAGTGACTGTGAGGATGACATAATATTACAGACATGCAACACTTAGCATAGAAACTAGAACTTACAGAGCAAGAGCTCAATAAATATGAACTCGGATGATGATAATTATGTTGAGTTTTTTTAGCCTAAAAAGAAACCTTCAAGGTCCTCCAAACCCCTTCGTTTTGCAAATGAGTAACCTGAATTCTGGAATACAATCATGAAAAGCATGGTGGTAAATGTGATAGGAGCAAAGTGCTTAGATGAGTGTCTGGTTCATAGTTTTTAAAACTTTTCATAAAATGGATAAACATTCACCAAATTGTGGTTGTTTTTATGGTTACCATTTGTGATGGAAAAAAGTTACTCCAAAGGAAGAGATCAATGTGTTGGAACTGAGTAAAATCAAGTAGACAAAAAATAAGTAGAGGTGTTGAAAATCTGAAAAAATAGAATTAATAAACTCTAGTGTATTAACATACTGACAAATTAACATTAAATAATTTTAGTATATAGAACTCTAAACTTCAACATAAAAAATACATTTTTGGGACACACACAAAATAGTCACAAAAATAGAACATGTAATACCCCCTAAAAGAGACCCAGTTACATTCTAAAGAATCTATATCTGTGTGATTCTCATGTTCCCCAAACTGTTACACAATCAAATTTGAAATTAATAACCACGGGGCAGATTTTAAAATCTCATGAATTTGACGGCTAAATAACATATTACAAAATAACACTTTGGTCACAAAGCAAATCATAAAGATTTCCTGAAATGAATAATAATGAAAGCAGAACAAGTCTATGTTTATAGATGAGAATGGAAGCAACACTTAGAGGAAGTCTAAAGCTTTAAATATATTTACCAGGAAACAAAAGTTAAAAACAAATGAACTGTATATACAGAGGGCAACAAAATCTCATTAGTCTTTAGGGAAATGCAATTAAAACCACAATGAGACATCACTGCACACCTATCTAAATGGCTCATATAAAAAGCAGTGAAAGAACCAAATTCTGTTGAGGACGCAGAGAAAACTAGATTTATCATAAATTGTTAGTGGAGATGTAAAATGGCACAGTCACTCTGAGAGGCAGTTTGTCAGTTTATTTTATAAATAAAAATGAATTTACCATATGATCCAGCAATTGCACTCTATGGCATTTATTCCAAAGGAGTGGAAACTCATGTTCACACAGAAACTCATACATGAATGTCCATAGTAGCTTTATTCATAATTACCCCAAGCCGAAAACTACCTTAGCTGCCTCCTGTTGCTATTGCAGTGAGCTCAAGTCTTACAAGTATCTGTCCTTCAGTGGGCGAATGGTTATAAATTGTGAAATACCCATACCATGAAATACGAGGAGGGACCCCCCCCACAAAAAAACCCCAAAATTATCTTTTGGAGAATGGGCCCCTTGTTGTACACTTAGAATTTGTTCCTCTGGATCAGATTAGCAACCAAAGTTTTCACCTGAAAGTTTGAGAAGGTTGTGTCATAATTGTTGGAAGAAACACCCTGAGTTGTGCCAAGCAAGTGACTGGTTCTTCCACGATGACAGTGCACCTGCCCACACTGCACTGAATGTTCAGCAGTTTTTTACCAAAAACAGTATGACCCCTGTGCCCCACCCTCCCTATCTCACCCCGACTGATTTTTTTTGTTTTGTTTTCTCGGATGAAAAAGTCCTCAAAGGAAACAAAAAACAGCAGAAGCACTAATAGGCATGAAAATAGATGACTTCAAAAACTGTTTTGAGCAGTGGGAAAAGTATATAGGTGTTTGACATCAAACGGGAGTACTTTGAAGGTGACTGAAGTTTAAATATGTAAGAATAGATATACACTTTTTTATAAATAAATTCTGGGATTTTGGGGGTCCTCCATTGTACTACTCAGGAATAAAAATGAGCGAACTATTATACCTACAACACCTTGGATGAGACTCAAGGGAATTATGCCGTGAAAAATGATGCTGAGTCAAATGTTACATAGTATATTGTTTCACTTATATAGCATCCTTGAAGCAATAAAATTATGGAGATGAAGAACAGATTAGAGGTTGCCTGGAGTTTCATATGTCAAGAAGGAGAGGGAGGATGTGACTACAAAAAGGTAGACTAGGTGTCTTAGTCTGTTCCTGGTATTAAAAAAATACTTGAGAATAGGTAATTTATAAACAACAGACATTTATTTCTCACATATCTGGAAGCTGGGATGTCTGAGATCAAGGTGCTGGCAGATTCAGTGTTTGGTAAGAACTCTCTTCTTCCAAGATGGCACCTTGAAGCTTTGTCCTTCAGAGTGGATGAACGCTGTGTCCTCATATGACAGAAGAGGTGGGGAGCCAAACTCCCTCCCTCAAGCCTTTTTATAAGCACTAATCCCATCTGTGAGGGTGGTGCTTTCATGGCTTAATCACTTCCTAAAGACTCCACCTCTTAACACAGTATTTTTCCTTTTATCCACAGTTTTACTTTCCATGGTTCCGGTTACCAGCAGCCAAGGGCAGTCTGAAAATATTAAATGGGAAATTTGAGAAATAAACAATTTACAGGTTTTTAATTGTATACCATTCTGACTAGCCTGATGAAGCCTCACACTACCTCATTCCATTAACCCTTTTTTATAGCATATCCATGCTGTATATGCTACCCACCGGTTAGTCACTTAGTAGCCATCTTGGTTATTAAGGCAAAAAAGGAGTCCATACAGGGCTTCAAACTATTTGTGGTTTCGGCATCCACTTGGGTTCTTAGAATATATCACCTGAGGATAAGGCAAAACACTGTACTGCGTTAAGGATTAAATTTCAACATGAATTTTGGAGGGGGTGCATTCAAACCATAGCACTAAGGGAGCCTTGTAATGGTATAGTTTTGTGTCTTGATTGTAGTGGTTACATAAAGCTAAGCACATTATAAAATTGCATAAAATTAAACATACACATAATTGGTGACGTCTGAATAAATTTAATGGATTGTGACAATGTTAATTTCTTGTTTGTGATATTGTACTATGTTACATGAGATGTTAACATTGGGAGAGGCAAGATGAAGTGTGCTTGGGACCTTCCTGTACATTTGTTTGCAGTTTCCTATGAACCATAATTATTTTAAATGCCAGAAAAAGGAGCAATGCATTAAACCTAAGACTATCAGAAAAAGCCCAAAGAAACAAGAAAAAGGAAATTAATAAAAGAGGGATCAATGTTAATTAAATGGAGAAACTGATTCTTTGAAAAGAATACTAAAAACAAAGCAGATTGATGTAATAAACACAATTCTAAAAGTAAGAGTATAATGAACTATGTGTTGTTAGATTAGAAACTAAATCAAATGGATTCAATCTCAGAAAATCATAAAATGACAAAATTGGCATGAGGAGAAAAATAACGTGTGTGTGTGTGTGTGTGTGTGTGTGTGTGTGTGTGTGTGTGTGTGTGTGTTGGAGTCTCACTCTGTCACCCAGGCTGGACTACACTGGCATGCTCCGGCCACTGCAGCCTCGACCTGCTGGGCTTAGGCTATCCCTCTGCCTCAGCCTTCCAAGTAGCTGGAACTACAGGCATGCGCCACCATGCCCAGCTAATTTTTTGATTTATTGTAGAGACGAGGTCTTACCAAGTTACCCAGACTGTCCTCAAACCACTGGGCTCAGGCAATCCTCTCGCCTCAGCCTCCTAAAGTGCTGGGATTACAGGCTTGAGCCACCACACCTGGTCTGAAAAAGAACTTTTAAATGGACCGGAAAGATTCAAGAAATTGAAATGGTAGTCAAGCCACTACTCTTCAAAACACCAAGCTCACATTATTGAAAGGTGAGTGCTATCAAATTTTTAAAGGCAATTTAATTTTTTTTTTTAAGTTGGAGTCTCACTCTGTCGCCCAGGCTGGAGGGTAGTGGCACGCTCCCATCCACTGCAGCCTCGACCTGCTGGGCTCTGGCGATCCTTCTGCCTCAGCCTTCCAAGTAATTGGAACTACAGGTGTGCACTACCACACCCGGCTAATTTTTTGATCTTATTGTAGAGATGAGGTCTCACCAAGTTGCCCAGGTGGGTCTCGAACCTGCGGGCTCAGGCAATCCACTCACCTCGGCCTCCCAAAGCGTGGGGTTACGGGCTGAGCCACCGAGCCCGGCCTGGCAATTTAATTTTTAACTTATGTAAGTTGTGTGAGAAAATAAAACAAAAAAATATTACTTGAAATTATAGAAATCTTGATTCCAAAATCAGATAACAATATAAGAAAATAAAATGCAGGCCCATTTCATGTGTGAATGTATAGAATATATATTCTAAATTAAATACTAGCTAATGAATCCAACAAAAATAAAAATTGTATATATATGGGACTTATCTCAGGAGCAAGTTTGTTTCAATACTAGAGTAATTCACTACTCCAGTATATTAAAGGATAGAAATCATGATTATCTTTGTTAGTGAGACAAGCATTTGATAAAGGTTTTTATCAATTTATGATTATTTTTTTAAACCTTTAGAAAATAAAAGGAAACTTAAAAATTGTCAAAGTTTGTAAGCCAAAATTCTGCAGCAACCATTATACTTAATATAGAAAATTTAGGTGCATTTCTTTGTTTTCAGAGCAGGAAGAAGACTAGAACCATAGCTGCTATTTAACATGATGCTAGGGTTTGTGGTGTATACTATAAGGAAAGGAAAAGGAATATAACCTGTGTGCACTGTAAATAAAGAAATAAAACTCATTGTGTGTAGATGATATGATAAGCCTTTTAGAAAAATCAATGACAGTCAAAAATTGTGAGATAGAAGATTAACTTAAAAAAAATCAATAGCTTGCCTTTATACCAGCAATAATGCACTAGAAAATCTAATTTAAGACAATTTAATACAAATTATCAAACATTTAACTAGCTCAAGAATATATAAAATCTCAATGGAGAAAATTTTTAGAGTAATAAAATACTTGAAAGAATATCTGAATAAATGAAGAAAGACTCCATGCTCTTGGATGGGAAGATGTTATTACACAATAAAAATTATCCTAAGTTTATGTATAAATTTGATGCAATGTCAATAAAAATTTCTGTTAATATTTTAAAGTACTTGATAAACTTTTTCTAATAAGTATGTACGGAGGAATAAAAATCCATAGTTAGTAGTCATACTTGAGGAGAGACTTAAAAAAACAGAAGACTTGCTCTACTAGATATTAATATATAATATATTAATGTATATTAATATATAATATATCCTATAAATATATAATTCTAAAAAGTGTGGTATTCATGCAGTAATAGGCAGTGAATCAGTAGAAAAAAGTTGAGAGCATGAGAGTCAATTAATGTGCATCTAGAAATTTCACATGTGATAAAAGTAGCTGTACCAATCAACTGGAAAGAATAGTTAGTACATGAGTTTTTAAAAAAAGATGTGGGGTACAATTTAGGATTAGGTATACAAGTGATCATTGTACAGGTAAAGTTTGGGACTCTTTTTTATCCCCACTTTGCCTGGTTTGAGATCAGGTAACCTTATTGATGTTATGTGCCCCCTCCCACCCCACCCTGGCAGTTTCTGGCTACTGCCGATCCCTTTCTTATAGTATTATGGTAAATGTTCAGGCTCTGCTTATGAGTGAGAAAAAGTGGGCAAAAGACATGAATAGATACTTCTCGAAAAAAAGACATAGGAGCAGCCAACAGACACATGGAAACATGCTTAGCCTCACTAATAATCAGAGAAATGCAAATCAAAACCACATTGAGATACCACCTAACCCCAGTAAGAATGGCCATTGTTAAAGAAACAAAAAACAACAGATGCTGGTGAGGATGCAGAGAAAAGGGAATGCTTCTACACTGTTGGTGGGAATGCAAACTAGTTCAACCTCTATGGAAAACAGCGTGGTGATTACTAAAAGAACTAGAAATTGGTCTTCCATATGACCAGCAATCCCTCTTCTGGGAATACACCCAGAGAATTTAAATCACTTTACAAAAAAGATATCCAGTGACTCATCCTGTAATCCCAGCATTTTGGGAGGTCAAGGCGAGTAGATTGCCTGAGCCTGCGAATTGGAGACCAGCCTGGGCAACTTGGTGAGACCTCATCTCTACAATAAATCAAAAATTAGACAGGTGGGGTAGCATGAGTCTGTAGTTCCGGCTGCTTCGGAAGGATCACCGAAGCCTAGCAAGTTGATGCTGGGGTGGCTGTGAGTATGCCACTGCACTCCAGCCTGGGCAATGGAGTGAGATTCCACCTCAAAAAAACCCCCCAAAAAAACCCAAAAAGCAAAAAACAAAAAACAAACCAAAAAAACCTGCACATGCATGTTTATTGCAGCACTATTTACAATAGCAAAAACATGGAACCAACCGTGCTGCCCATCAAAACTGGACTGGGTAGTACATGATTCTAAAGAAATGTTTTTCTCTGTGTAGAGGAAAATAAAACTGAATTGTAACTTAATATCTCATGCCAAAATGGTGGACTCCCAGAAGACTTAAGATGTTGATGTGAAGGATAAATCTGTGTAAAGTTAGAAAAGAATATTAAAGAACAACTTTTTAACCTAGGGTTGGGCAAGGGCTTCTTAAAAGTTTGTGTCTTTCACAAGAGAGAGGGAGAGGGAAATTCTAGCAAGTGCTCATTCACACAGTAGTTAGCAGCAACAGATTCAGTGTGAGTATGTATAGCAGCATGGACAGACGTCAAAAGCATAATACTGAGTGACAACAGTAAGAAACAACACGAGACAACATAATACCATCCATCTAAATCAAAAAATTCAAGCATAACAGTATGTATTGCCTAAGGACCTAAAATAAACATATAAGAACAGTTTACCTGTGGTAGGGAAATGGGAAATGAGAGAAAAGGAACAAGGAAGCAAACAAGTCAGGATATAGTCAAGACAGGTCAGGTGTGCTCAAAGGACAGACAACCCCAAAATCTGAGTGGCTTAACCCACAACAGAAGATTCTCTCTCTCTAGTGCTATGTGACCACAGGGGATAACAGGGAAAAGTGAAATGAACCAATTGCACATGGACTTTAAAACAAACCTGAAAGTGAAAATAGATCTCTTTTCACATGTCACTGGGCTAAGCAAGTTTCAAGGCCACAGCTAATTTCAACAGAAAATACAACCTGACCATATGCCTGGAACAAGGGGGATGTGGAATATTTGGGAGTAGATGTCATGTCTACCATTGGGAGAGATTTTTTTAAAAAATCAAACCATAAGTTAGGAATTTGGATTGATTTCATTAATCAAAAATAAAGGATTTTTCTTTATCAGAGATGAACAGAATGAACAGGAAAAAAGTCTAGAATATTCAAAGAATTCCTACAAATGAGTAGATAATTCAGCAAAGAATATGAACAGGGAGTTTACAAAGATGAAAACCAAAAAAGTTAATGATGCACCTGAAGAAATTCTCAAAATCATCAGTATTAGAAACACATAAAATAATTGACACCCATCAAATTGGCAAAGATTAGAAAAATCGGATAATACCAAAAGTTGGCATGGATGTGGGTACTCAGGAACCTTCATACACAGCCAAGTGTTTTGGGACAGCTGCCCTGGAAGCTTGGTTGAATTAAGCTTACCCACACCCTATAAGTCAGTGTTTCTACTCCCAAGAATATATAATGCAAACAATTCACACAAATCTGGAAGGAGACATATCTGAGGAGGGATACTCCAGCACAATTTCTGGTAGTGCTGAGTTGGAAGCAAACTGTGTGTCCATCAATGGGGAGTAGATTGAGTAATTGTGAAGAAGGCACACCCTGGAACCCCATGCAATGGTTGGAAATAAGGGACTAAGGGCACACAGTAGCAGGGGCAGATGTCAAAAACATAGTAATGAGTGAGTGAAAAGAAAGGTAAAGGAGCTACAACACATTCCAGTTTACATAATTAAAAATACATGCATACTAAAAAATTACATGCATTTCACAAAACTCACTTAAGCAACAGGACATATATAAACATAATGGGTTCATGGAGAGAAAGCAGTGAAAGTTAAGAGTGTAAATAAAAATACAGAAATAAGCAGAGCAGCAGTATTTGAGGGTTGTATTGGTTTCCTATTGCTGATGTAACAAATCATCACAAATGTAGGTCTCCAGGGCTGTGTTCCTTCCGTAGCCTCTAGAGGAGATCTATTTCCTTGTCTTGTCCAGCTTTTGGAAGCTCCTTATATTCCTTGGTTTGCTGCCCCACCTCCATCTTCAAAGCCAGCAGTGTAACATCTTTCTCCTTTCTCCCCTCCTGCCTCCCTCTTTCTTATAAGGACCCTCATGAGTACATCAAGATTACCTGCATGATCCAGGGTAATCTCCCCATTTTAAGATCCTTAATTTAGTCATGTCCACATTGTTTCTCTTGGCGTGTGAGATAATGTACTTACAGATTTGGATATTAGGATGTGAACACCCTTGGAGCCAATATTTTTGCCTATCACAGAAATTTGGATTTGGAGCAGAGGATGTCAAGGTATGTGGAGGAATGTGGTCTGAGCCTGCATTTGGGAGGTGAGGACAGGAATAACTTACCTGACCAGTAGGCTGGTGGATCAGAGGGTTCATATTGAGATTAAGAAAAACTTCAAATGCCAAGGAGGCTTCTCTAGGTCAGTCCATTAAACTTCTGCCTCTCTAAAAGAGATATTACACAACAGTTCAAATAAATAGAACAGGCAACTGCCTACACCTTGTGACTTCAGCAGAATCTTCTGGCTCTGTAGATACGTGAATCAAACTCAGGCTTTCTTCCCCTCAGGGGACCAAACCCATACCATGTGAAGAAGTGCTCAGTGGTAGTGTTAACCACAATGTAAACACACATTGATTGGAATAATTTGAGTTGCCATTCACCAAATATTCACTCATAACACTGCCAGAGACCAGCTCCAACTGGGTTCAGTGTACCCTAAAGGTGGAGACGGCGTTGGCGATTGGGGGGAAGAAGAAAGAGAGAGAGAGAGAGAGAAAGAAAGAGACTGGACTCCAGTCTAGTGCAGAAGTGATGTGTGTTATTGGGAATTACAACAGGTCTTTTATACACAAAGTCAGATGTGGGAGGAGCATCTCCCACCCACCAGAAACCTTAGTCCCTGAAAACTTAATCAATGATTGCCTTTAAACCCTTTTCATATGATAATCTTAAAATCCCATAACAAAGTATAACCTAATCCATGACTGACATATTCTATAAACCTTTTTCATCCTAAGCTGATTGATTTATGCCAAGTTAAACAATTCTATAGAAGCTTAAGTATTTGCTTTACAAATGAAAGTGGCCTATCCCAGAATGTTTGGAATGTGGCCCAGTCCAAAGTTCACAGTGGGCTACCTGCAAGTAACCCAGCTGCATTCTTTCAACAAAATGGTTGTCTTCTAAAACTATATTCTACAATTTACACCTTCAATAAATCCTAAGATCATGACCCAGAAGCCTGTGACCAATACTAAGGCTCTTAGATATGACACGAGTTTGAATTATAAGTTGTGTGAAAGTCAAAACTGCAGTTTGTGGAAGAATGGGAGCAATGAGCTTCTAAAGTTAGCTTGTGTTCATCCCTATCTCAGAGTTTTTATGTTTTGAGCTCACAGGAGCTTAATCTGGTTAGTGCTGAGTAGAAAGGGGGAGGAAATGGGGTCAATAGCTCCCGAACGCATCCTAGTGGTCTGGGGGTCAACGGCCCTTCCTGATCCCTAATGCTCAGTGGGCCTCCGTGGCCGGCTCCCAACATACCACCCTTTTTCTTTCTCACTGTAGGAGAAATAGCCCCACTGATGTTGGTCTCGCTCATGTGACTTGCTTTGGCCAATATGGTATTAGCGGGCATGTTTTGAGGGACACCTGAAGAGTTCTTGCATGGGTTGGTTTGGCTCTGTGGCATTCATCATGGAGAGAACATGCCCTGAGTAGCTGCTGCTCCTTCAGCCTGGTCCCATAAATAAACACACATGTAGCAAATGAGCACAGTTCATTAACCTGGAGCCACAGCCAGCTGATCCACACCAGCAGCTAACACAAGCAGATGCATGAGCTTAAGAATAAATACCTATTACCATAAACCAGTGGATTTCATGGTAATTTGTTATACAGCACTATGGTAACAATATCCTACTAATTAATGAGCACAAATAATTTTATTTAACCCTCACAAGAATCATAGGAGGCAGGCATAATGATAAAACTGGAGCTCAGAATGGGTAAATTATTCACTCAATATCACACAGTTCATAAATAAGTTTTGATGAGCATGAGAGAGTTGTTATGAAAACATAAGGCATCTGAGCAAGACTTTGCAGAGGGAGGAAAGATGAAAAATGGAAAGGACATTGAACTCGATGACACTTAAAGGAAAGCTCATATTTTGCAGAGGGCATCCTTAGAAGGCTAAATCAAAGTTGAAAGTCAGAGAGGAAGAGTATTGTTCTGATATGAAGAATAATCATTTGGTGGTTCATGTAAGAACCTGTGCTAGGATTGTGTTTCACAAAGTCATCGCCAAGGGTCAGCCCTTTTTGGAGGGGTCAGCCAGGAAATGGGACATGTCCATTTTAGCCCATCATCTTTGCTGAGAAGTGCTCAGCAGGGCCAGAAGGTACTTCACGAGTGAATGAGGGAAACAAGCAGATGGTGAACATGTCTTCTAGCTACTGTTCTACTGTGTTCCTTGTCCTACTGGGGTTCTCTTCTTGTTTGTCAGAAGTTGGCTGCCATAGACAGCTTTGTGTTATCACATTCCCTTTCTTGTTGCCTAGGTGAGTCCCTAATGAGATTCGACAGAGAACAAGCTTCCCTTAACTGACAGTGGTTTTTATTTGAAAATGTTCCTTCAATTTAACAATACTCTTGTATATTCAAAGAATAACTCTTTGGACATCATAAAAAAGCTTGGTAGGCATTTCTGGGACTGCTGACACAGCAGGGCTTGTCAAGGTCCAGCAGTCTTGAGTAGTGTCTGTAGATTAATGTGATTCCTTGGGAGATAAAGAATGTCCTGGGGTGGGGGAGTTCTCGGCTATGAGCAACCTTGGCTTTGAAAAGCCCTGGTTTTGAATATGAAGAGCCAAACACTCCAACCTAAAGGAACAGTAGTAGTCCTGGAAGAGAAGCCATCAGAGTTCAATTAGGAGATATTACTTTTGTTTATTTGACAGATTCTGGAAACAGTTTGATTTACATAAGGCTTCTCATTGAGTGGTGACATATTAACTATCCTGAGGACTTTTCCTAATTTCAGTGTCCTATTGTTCACAATCAGGACAAGTAAAGTGCTCAGAATGTTTCATACCTCACCTGGGCCCAGCACTAGGTAGCTTTTGACTAACAGAAATACTTTAGGTTTTATTCTTTATGCAGCCTTTCCCACCTCCCCCCTTTTTTGTTTTTAATGGACAAGGAGACCTGCCATGAGTTAAGTGAGAATTGAAGTGAAACCCAGATGTTATGGGTTTGCCTTCTCCTTTTTTTCCCCTCAAATCTCTTTTCCTTCCTCTAGAAACTGAAACCATGTAATTTAGAAATTGCTTCTCTCTTTCCAACCCAATTCCCTCTACTGTAAAAGTAATTTTTAAACATTCTAAAGGTTTTATTTTCAGGGTGCAATCTTGTGTCTGTGTCCATTTAATTCTTCCCAGTATTTGAGCACCTGAGTGGTTGATGTGTCTGGAGGCATGGCTGATCATCCCACTTCCTGGCTCAGCCACCATGTAGGAGGTGCTTCTTGATGGAGCAGGGAGGGAAGAAGGGCATCTGAGAGAGCTGGAAAACTGAATATGGAAGCCAGGACGTCAGGTGTGTGGGCATGGGGTACCCAGGCTGCATGGAATACTGGGAGAGGAAATGGGAACATGGAATGTTGAGCAAGTCCAGACAGTAGGGTCCTGCATCAAACAAGGTATAGTTCAGAGATAAATCATGTCACTTATTTTAATAGAGAGGATTACCTGAACAGAATTATCAGCTACCAGGGTTCTCAGAATGTGTGCTGAAGCAGCCTGGGATACCACCATGAACTCAAAAAAACACTGGAAGGTATTTTAAATTATTATAGAAAACACAGCATCATTTATCTGTCAGATACTATACAAATGACTACCTTGAAGGGGTCCACAGTTTCAACATTCAGTTGGGCTGCCTTCCTTTCTATGACATATCTTTGCAAAGCTGAGTTTTTGGCACTTGCTGGGATGAAATGCAAGTATTGCACGAAAATCAATGTGGAGCAGGCAACATAGGTGGCAGTGTCTTATCTGAATCCCTAGTTTGAGAAGTTGTGTAATGCTCAACAAATGCATGAATCCTATTAGTACGTAACTGTGATTAAGAAAGAAATAAAAGTATTTCTTCTTTTGATTTGTATGTACTGTTTTCTCAAACCATTCAAGTTGTTAGGATACAAATAGTTATTAATGTGTTAGGATACAAATAGTTATTAAGTTGTTTAGATCAATTAATAAATGAAGCCACTAGGCAATTCTTTGTCTTTGGATTTATGAAAAAATTTACAAAAACACCAGGGGAGTGAATTGAGAAAGTTGAGAACTTCTGGTTAACTATTTATAAAGAATTGTCTAGGAAACTGAAAACGATAAAAAGAGGACATAAAAGCATCAGGCCAATGTAGCAGCTGTTGGAAGCAGCTACTGCTAGGGCTGAATAGAACAAAGAAAAGAGGTTGGAATTATGAAAACTTAAAGACTGGAGGATAGAGTGCTTTTTGGCTGGCACTGGTTTCTCTGAGGTGCTATATGAGGCTGGCACTTTGAATGTTGAAGAAACTTCAAACTAGATCCACGTGCTGTGACAGAATGAACTCCCTAGATGAAGAAGTGATGATGGAGTATGCTCACAGGAACAGGAAGTGGTATCTTCATTTTCCAGCCTCATAGGCATGCTCTATTGTCTTTCATTGGCAGAGACCAGTGTGGAGCCAGACGATGGAGCAGAATGTGTTTTGTACAATCCCGGGTCCACTACCATAAAGCAGGGTATAGAAGGGATGTTTGCAGCCAATAATTGACTGAGGGCCCCCGGGCTGCAGCTCTCATGCTTATATTCTGGGCCTGAGAGTCCTGACCCCTGATCTAGTTTAGTTGTTTGCCTTCTCCAAATCTGATATTGAAATGTGATCCCTGATGTTGGAGGTGGGACCTACTGGGGGATGCTTGGGTCATGATGGTGTATCCCTCATGAATGGCTTGGTGCTTTTCTCACAGGAATGAGTGGGTTCTTGCTCTAATAGTTCTTTTCAACTGGTTGTTGAAAAGAGTTTGGTATCTCCTTCTCTCTCTTGCTTCTGCCCTCACCATGTGACGTGCTGGCTCCATCCTTACCTCCTGCCTTGAGTGTAAGCTTCCTGAGGCCTCACCAGAAGCAGATGCCAGCACCATGCTTCTACAGCTTGTAAAACTGTGAGCCAAAATAAGCCTTTTTTCCATTATAAATTACCCAGTCTTTCTAGTCAGCAAAACTGAACTAATACAACCCCAGTTGAAAGACTATCTATTGAACTTTGGTTGTGTCTGACTCTTGGTTCCCCATTCACACCCAAACTGATTGACCACAGGGCCTGTGGGATAGGGCTATTGGGCCACTTCTCATTAGATTCTATCTCACATTCCAGTCAAGTTCACTCATTTGGATGGGATGGTGGGAGACACAAACCTGTAGATGAAAAAAATGCCAAATTCTGTAAAATATTTTAAGATGGCTTATTCTTAACTAAACTTGAGGACTTAGGCCAGGGAACACCCATCCCCAGGAGGTCCTGAGAACATGTATCCACTGTGGTTGAATGACGGCTTGGTTTATATACATTTTAGGAAGGCAGAAGTTACAAGAAACTATGAAACAATACATGTGAAACTTTCATTGATTTGGCCCAGGAAGGAGGGACATATTCAAGCAGAGGCTTGTGGGTCATAGGTAAATTCAAAGATTTCTTGACTAGTAATTTGTAGTTCCTGTTTAAGGAATTTTGAAAGTCAGTAAAAGAGATGCTTTGGTAAGATAAGGGGGTGGAAAACTCCACATTTGTTATATAGATGAAGTCCTATATGTGGCAGACTTCAGAGAGGATAGATAAATGCCTTACAGGGTTCCCTAAGTCTGAGAGTACCCAAAATATGGCATTGCAGAGCCATAAAATACTTTTATTTTCTTCTTTCTTTGTTATGCGATGTTATGCCAGAGTCATGTTGGGAAACAAACTTTAGAATATAGAGTAATAGGGTCATAAAACCTTGTCTGATTAGTCCTTATCAGGCAATGACTCCCCAAGCCTCTTAGATAAGAATTTGGATAAGTCAGGTTTAGTTTTCATACTCAACTCCGGGTGAGATAAGCTTTTGAGAGAAGGCTTTCCTAGAACAGCTCATATTTAAACTGAGGTTCCCCAAAATGAATGGAAACTGGGAAGGAAGTGGGAATAGAGAGTATAGGGAAGAAGGTCAACTTTTAGTCCAAGTGTCACCTTTTCAGAGTCATCTTCCTTGACCATCTACCTGGCTCACCATTTTAATCCAGTTTATCCCTTATCTGTTTCCTTCCAAATATTTATTTGTATTATCATATTATAATATAACAGCTATTGTTCCTTCAAAGCACCTGCTATTTGGTCAGCTCACATATTTGTCTGCCATTATGGTTGTTTTAGTCTGTCTCCCTCACCAGATTTTAAACTCAAGCGAGGCAGGGATCATTTCTATTTTTGTTAACATGATGCCCCCAACACCTAGCTTACTACCTCATAGGTGCTCAATTGATATTTAAAACTAAGCCATGGGAGTGGGTAGGAGATAAGAACTTTATTGTAAATGGAGAGGAAAGATCAAGGATCTTATGGCAGGACTGCTTTATTGGCATCTAAACTAAACATTACATTGTTGGTAATTCGTTCTCAAATATTTAAGCTTGCACAGTAGAATGTGATAGATGAGTAATAGATTAAGCTATAACCCAGTGCTGAGAGCTTTCCAAGCAAGAGCAGGAGTTTGAAACCAGCCTGGGCAACATAGATAGATGCCATCTTTAAAAAAATGAATTGAAATTAAAATTTAAAAAAATAGCTAGGTATGGTGGCACATAGTAGTTTTACCTACTCTTGATCAACAACTTTAATTTTGCTAGTTAGATATTTGCTAAATATCAGAAATTGGTTGATGTGGTTGAAATCAAGGGCCTGTTAGTTAACATAATAAATACTACAAATGAACTCTAATTGATAAAAGTGAGGCTATGCAGAATATATGGGTTCACCAAAATATATTTAAAATATTCTCCAGACATACATATTCAAGAACAATCCAGTGAGACCCCCAGTCTTTAAACTTGGGGATGGTGTCGAAGCCTTGATTCCTAAACAGTGTTGTGTTAGTTATTGGATTAGGAAGATTCCTGGTTGCCTGATGATCCCGGCCATTTATTTTTCCTCTAGAACAGGAGTGAGCAAACTATAGCCCAAGACCTTGGCTAGCCTGGTTTTGTAAATAAACTTTCATTGAAACACAGCCACACTCATTTGTGTACTTGCTGCCTGTAGCTGTGTTTGCAACTATAACAGCAGAGATGAGTAGACACAACAGACCATCCAGTCTGCAAAGCCTAAACTAATTATTATCTAGCTCTCTATCAAAAAAGTTTGCCAACTCCTGCCTTAGAACATTATTGTACCAGCCTCAAATGAACCTCTAATGCAAAATAGTAACTAGATCACCAAAAAGGACAGATTGCTGCAACTTCATTGTTTGACCTGTTTTGTGCCTGCTTGCTAATACAGGCTTATATAATAAATGCTCATCTGTGTAGTAGAATTTGGCCTGAGACTCACTTTTATTACATCCTAATAATGTAGTTTTCGGGGAATCATTAACCTTCACTCACCTTAAATTCCTTTGCTGGGTTTGGTTTCTATGAAAAAGAATGTCAGGGTAGTGCATGAGTCATGATCAAACTGGCTCAACCGAGTTTCAATGCTAGACCATGTATTTTGCCCTGTGTTGCTGGAAGCCCAACCCTTCTCCTTTAGAAGGCTCATCAGGCTTCATCATTTCATTCTTCACAACTGTTGGGTCTGCATGCCCCTAACATGAGTCTCACAAAGGCAAGAAAATATCTGTCTCATTCACCCACATCCCTAGTGCCTGGTCCATCTCAGAGGTCTAGGATGTATTTGTAGAAAGGAAGAAGAAGATACAGAAATACTTAAAGGGTCATTAATGGAGACTTTCTAACACCTAACTATAGTGGGTTAAAAGCATGCACCCAGCAGTCAACTAGATTGAGAACCAGGCCAGTGATCCCCAGTAACCTACACAACTCCTGTTTGTCTCAGTGACTATCCTGCCTCACCTCTCCTTCTGGATTTGAGGGAATGAAACCTTGTCAAGTACTATCCAGGAGTTTGGAAGACAGTTTCCTTAATTCAACTGATAGCCCTAAGTGGCAGGGAGTATCATACACATTTCATACATGGGAAAAATAAGATATAGACACAGGTAGCACGAGTGATGTGCTTAGGTCCAGGTGATAACAGAGTCAGTGTTCTTTTCACCATATCATGCTGTCTCCATGTTCAGTAAGTACATTTTAATTAATGCATGAGTCAGTGAACATATGAGTGATTTGCCTTTTCTTTGGCATTACTACAAGAGGGTAGCAACAAATTTACCTTCTTACAAGGTAGCATACTCCAGCATCAGATGATTCTAGTTCTCATAATAGGTAGGATCCAGTGCCTCTGGATTATGGGATCACCAGCATCCCCAAATGGAACTTCTGGATTCCTGTTTTTGCCTACCTTTATTAGATGTCTATGGTAATACAGGTTGAATATCCCTTATCCAGAATGCTTGGGACCAGAAGTGTTTCAGATTTTTGGAATGTCAGCATTATGCTTACCTATAGAGCATTCCTGATCTTGAAAATCTGAAATCCTCCCATGAGTATTTCCTTTCAGCGTCATGTTGCGACTCAAAAAGTTTCACATCTTAGATCACTACTTATTTCAGATTTTCAGCTTAGGACTACTCAACCAGTGTTCAACAAATTCCTGTCCACCAAACATCACAATGTATTAGAGGAGGTGGTGTGGTGGAAAGTAGACAAGAGACTAGATTTGGATGATGCTGGAAAGAAGATGGATTTTAATTTTGTTCCTCTTACCTTTTTTTTCCTTCGTGTATCATTTCCATGCAGAAATTACAAATTAATGGTCACATCTAGCTTTCTGTCAATGTGTTACTGCTCTTGCAGTATCAAATTATGTTGGCAATAATGTTTCCAGGTGCCTAGAACTCCACTGCAATTTAATTTGAAAGGAACTCAAATTGCATCTCCAAATGGATAAAAAATCAATTTTACATACAAGCCATTTACCTCCACATTTTCATCCCCATGCCTCAAATTATCTCAATTTAGGTCCAACTTTGAACAGTATATATGCTGCAGCCAACCCCACATGCTAAGACGAATACATAGCAAATTCATGAATTGGCAATCTGATTTGCTGCTTCTATTTTAAATAAGATGTTCTGCCTTGATTAAGGTCATTAGAAGATTCTATAGCTATTGCCTTTGACAGCAGGGATAGAGTCCATACAGAACCAAAAAAGAAGCCAATTCTGACTCAGTCACATGATTACCCTTAACAATTAGAGAGTAAAGAGAACCCGGATTCAATTCTTTATTTTTTTTTTTTCCTGCAGTATATTAGCCCCTTAATTATGGCGGTTTGGTCTTTAGTCATCACCTACTTTCCGTATTTACTCATTTTTCATTCATCCATTCTGTAGCTTTATGTTTTAGTTCTTAAAAAACGAAGAAATCTAGGGGCTCACAGGTTAGCAGGGGAGGTGAACATCAGCCAAACATACAAACAATTACTCTGCAATTTGAAAAGAGCTATGGTAGAAATATGCCAGCTTATTAAGGAAAAAAGATCATCAAGGGATTCAATACGGTCAAAGGAGACTGCTGAATATAGTTAAGTAAAAGGTGGCATTGGAGCTGAGCCTTAAATATACTGAACAGAGATTTGTCAGTGGCATCCCAAGCAGAGGAAGAACATGGACAAAAGCACAAAGGAGTGAAAAGATTTCAGATGGCATGATTTGCTTTAGGATATAGAATTTAGCTTTAGTGATGAAAATGACTCAAGGGAATTTAGAGATGGGAAGGCACATGTAACAGGTTGACTCAGGTATTAAGGTTGAAATGGTACTTCCGGATAGAAATGATGCTTTAGTAAGAGCTGATGTTGGAAGAGGAGAAGTATTCGGAGGTGAGGACCAACCTGCTTTCCAGAGGCAGCTGCAAAAATGGAGAAGCTTTGGGGAAACGTGCCAGTCAGTCACACACACACACGTTTCTAACGTGCAAAATCATAAATGGGTCTGAGATAAGAATGCAAACTGGCAGCTGGTGACCCCTTTCATGCCTCACTCCACCCAATTCCATCTCTCCTCACAAAGGGCCCTGTGCAAGTGTGTTTGGAGCCCTCCATCCTCAGGTGCAAGTTCTGCCCACTTCTCCTAAATAGCCATTCTTTGGTCATCCTTGGGGCCCAAGGGTACTCACAGGAAGGACAGTTAAAAGAATGAAGGTCTCATAGGCCCTGGAAGCGAATTTAAGATTCCAGGACAGGGAATTCTAGGGTGTCAGGTTTGTGCAACCTGGCCGCCGAGAAGTGAGAGCACAGGGCCCAGACAGACACCACCCAGTGCCCCACCCTTGCTCAGGGAGGAGACGCAGTCTAAAGTGGGCCAGAGTGGGCTCTCTAAAGTACAGAGACAGAACAGAGCCCCTGTTGTCCAGTCAAAGAACTTATAAAAAGTGCACCCAGTGGCTGAGTCACTTTGATTTTCCCTCAGAAAATGGTTTTCCAGCTTCTCAGACAAGCCACACTGTTCTCCCTCTGTTTGCTGTCTTCTTGGCCTGTAGGCTGTTATTCAAGAAGGTCATATGGACAGGGCTTTATCTGGAGGCAGAAACCAAAGACTCTAGGCTTGGATGTATTTACACGGGGGATGTAAATTCAAACAAACCAATCTTCACTACATATACAAGGCTTTCTCAGAAATTTCCAAGTTGTTTACACCAACCCAAAAGTAAACCTGAGATTCTCCCTGCTGTAGACAATTACTGGAGCAGAAGCTGGGTTTGGCGGCCGAGGTTTAGAGGGGGTCAGACTGAAACCATGAATACTTCCATGACGTTTTGAAAACTAGTTTCTATTGTACAGGATTTCTGGACATTGTCTTGCTTGAATGCAAAAAACCAGAAATGTTCCCTTTAAAGACCCTGCTGCTGTGCTAAGGAGCACAGAACAGGGACTATGGAGTCAGGAGGTCTGAGCTCAGTTCCCAAGAACAGGTCTCCATCTGTTCATCTCACGGGAACTGCCCTTCAACAGACCCTATGCCATGTGTTGGGGTTACTGGACAAACAGAACACGGTCTCTTTGCAGCCTGGGAGGGCAGATAGACACATGAACAGCAATTCCTGTGCAGCATGACAAATGCTAAATATGATGGACAATGATGCAAAGTGCTTTGAGAGTCCAGAGAATGGGGGCTTGGCTATGTGGCCCTGATATTAATATTTATGTTCCTTCTCTGAGCCTTTATCTCCTATATCATAGAGTTGTTTTCAGGAGGTAAGCCCTAGGGGTAGCACCCAGCCCCGAGCTGCTGCTTTATAAATAACCATTGTCATTCTCTTTCCTTGCATGGGAGTTCTTGAATTTACAAAACACTGTCACCCACAGGTACCCAACCTGAAGGTCCACTAGAGTCCTTCTTGCCTTTTGCATATGACCAGAGATTTCCTTGAGCCTTTTAATTTTTATAGTCTGGGGAGCTCCCAAAGTCATCTTTCAAGATATTAGTAACACACATGGGCACATTTTCCGAGGTCCCTTTGCCTCTGGTCCCTACGTTTCCGAGTAGTGTCTTATCTGGCCCAAGATGCACAGACCTCAGCCCTTTCTAAATTCCATAGGAGAGCCAGTTACAGCAGACATCTTTTTGGTATTTTGAGGATCTTTCTAGAGATCTAAGAAGCACACAGAGAGCAGCCACATTGGGTTCCGCCTAGCCTTCTGCAATTTTATCACCCTCATATATCTCCTATTCAGCCCAAGTCCCAAATGGGTTCATGCTCCTCTTCCTCTGAAGGCTCAGTACAAGCAATACTGAGGTCCTGAGAATGCAGTTTCTACTCCAAACAAGTTTTTAAAGGCATTTCTCTAAGAAAGGCAATTGTCTCTAAGAGTAATACCTACTGTTGGGCAAAGACAATTTGCTTTCTCTTTACAGTTCTTTTTATGCTCTTTAACAGCCTCCTGAGGTAGTGTAATAATTTCCCCTTTTTAGATGAGGAGATGGAGGCTCAGAGATGAAGATCTCCATTATGACTTTAAAGTAAAAACAAATCTGTATAAACAAAGCACCATTGATGAAGCTGCAGCCACACGTGCTAGTTTCTATTTACTGAGTCATCTTATGACCCTGGGAGGGAGGGACTGCCAACCCCATTTTATAGATGAATCAACTGAGGCCCAGGGGGTCCAGGTCACATAGCTAAAGAGTGCCAGAGTCTGGCTTTAAGCTGCACTCTGGTCCTCACCGCTGTACCCAGTGGCCTGTTGTGACAGTCTGTCACACATGCTTGGGAGGAAACAAGTGGTTTTCCCAAACCCACTCTGGGAGGGATTCTCTTTGCTGTGTGGCAGGCTTATAATGTTCCTTGCTTTCCTTGAAAAGATATCTCTGCCTGCTTCTTCCTTTAAGAAGAGCAGAAGCCGGGCTCGGTGGCTCAGCCTGTGAATCCCATGCTTTGGGAGGCCGAGGTGAGTGGATTGCCTGAGCCCACGGGTTTGAGACCCGCCTGAGCAACTTGGCAAGACCTCATCTCTACAATAAATAAAAAAAAATTAGCCGGGCATGGTAGTGTGCACCTGTAGTTCCAACTACTTGGAAGGCTGAGGCGGAAGGATCGCCGGAGCCCAGCAGGTTGAGGCTGCGGTGGCTGGGAGTGTGCCACTGCACTCCAGTCTGGGCGACAGAGTGAGACTCCAACTCAAAAAACAAACAAAAAAAGAAGAGCAGAAAGGTTTCTGTGCACTTACTTCCAGAGGTGAACTACAGGGAGAACAGGGCCCTGGGATAGTAAGACAGGCCAGTGATCAGCTTTGCACTAAACATCACTGCAATCCCCCTCTCCAGTAGGTCCCAGGTTCCTGAGGTCAAGTCATTTCTGCCTTTCAGTTTTTGGCTGTATCACAATGTTCTCCACAGGTCTCCCCAGACTCCTGCTGAAGGTGACATGCCTCATGTTTATGTTCTTTCCCTGGTCGCAGTCTCTGGAGGTATCAGGATGCAGAGAAAACACAGAGGTTTTGAACTCTCACAGACTTCAAATCTCGACTGTGCCACTCACTCTGTGGCTTTAGGCCAATCATTTCATCTCACAGAGCTTTGGTTTCCTCTGGGATAAGGCTAGTGATGCCTTCCTAACAGATAGTGAAGTTTACAAAGTACAGTGTGCAACTGATAACTTATTGAGGCCCTTTTTACTTGCAGCACACTAGAAGTGGGGCCAGGCAGACACAAGTTTATAACCACACTTTGTCACTTGCTAACCTTACTATATATGAGTTCCTGGACCCCTTTGGGCCTCAGTTAATTCATTTATAAAGTGGGGTTGGCAGTCCCTCCCTCCCAGGGTCATAAGATAACTCAGTAAATAGAAACTAGCACGTGTGGTTGCAGCTTCATCAGTGGTGTTTTGTTTATATAGATTTGTTTTTACTTTAAAGCCATAATGGAGATCTCAAAAATTATATTTATCACAGAATATGGTACAGTTGAAGATGCTTTGCAATGTGTGACCTTAGCCTTGGGCTTAAATGGGTCTTAAATGTTCCTGATCTCCTCCCTAAGGAAAGGACACAAGAGTGCCATGAGGGTGATTATCTTATTGGGGCTTGGCATCAGTGTGGAAGGCACACCCAGAGGAGGAGTGTATAAGAGGTCTTGAGCAGGCGAGGATGACTCCTTGCCAGGAGAGTTCTGGCAGCTAGACAAGTGGACAGGCTCCAGCTGGGCAAGGCTGGTGGGGATGCTCACAACTTCCTAGGCAAGTAGCTTCTCCCTCCTTGAGGTCTGTACCACTATGGAATGTTTAACCAGCAGCAGCAGCCATGCCTGATCATAGCCCCCCAACCATGGGGACCACACTTTTCACCTTCTGTTCCCCAAGCGCTCAGCCCAATGGGCCCTCAAGCAACAGCTTGTTCAATGTCACATGCTCAAAGTCACCCACTTGATTGTGGGATACTGCCTCTCCTTTCCACAAAGGATCTGTGCACCTGAATAATTGAGTTGTAAGATGACTGTGCATTCCTCAGTTGCTCAGGGTCTGGGGTTGCCCATTCTCCTCAGCAGCTTCACACCTGCATCCATGTGGGCAGCACTGGGCAGGCTTACCAGGCTCCCTGACATTCCAGTAAAGTGGGTTCCTTGGTAGGTCTCTGACACAGGTTCCAGGACATTTTCCCTATAGGGATAGATCAGCTGGCACCAAGAGCAGCCCCTGTTGTATTACTGCATTGGTATAGAGGCAGCCTTCCCCCTTAATGCTCTGAGGGGGCCAGAGAGATAGTGGTACCCTAGGCCACCATTTCACATAAGGGTGCTACCCAGCACCACCACTTCCAAGATAACAGCCTGCAAAGCAGGATTATTATTACTGTTACTGCGAAGCAAACAACAAACCCCAGGTACCATATGTAAAGTATTTGTGAAGTTCCAATTTTAGCTGCTTTACAAACATCTGACTCCCTCCTCCCTTGCAATGAGATTAGCTACCATTATTATCACTATTTTGCAAGTGAAATAAAAATGGACCCAAAGGGGTTACATAACTTGGCAAAGTCCTATAGGTAGTATAGGGAAAAAATACTGATTTAATCTCTAGCCTGTGTTTAACAACTCCTCCCAGCTAAGAGAATCTGACACAAGATTTTCTATGGGTACCTGTCACACAAGTTATGTTTCCACTATAACAAATGCCCTCAATGTAGAATAAACTTTACATGTGGGTTTTAAAAAAAATCTTGTTATATTTTGCTTTATACAAAACATCTATTTAATTTGTATAAAGTATAAATGTAATATTCTTAATAAAATAAGATATAACCAATGTTATATATGGGGATCTGAGGCCAAGATCAGTGGAGAGAGTGATGTCGAAGACAGCATTGGGTGAGAAGGCATTGTCAGATCTGCCTGTAGAATATTTCTAGGACAGGTGTGATGGGTCTTGCTTGTAATCCCAGCACTTTGGGAGGCTGAAGTGGATGGATCACTTGAGGCCAAGATTTCAAGACCAGCCTAGACAGTATAGGGAGATCTTATCTTTAAAAAAAAAAAATGGCTGGGCATGGTGGCCTGTGCCTGTGATCCCAGCTACTCAGGAGGTTGAAGTGGAAGGATTGCCTGAGCCCAGGAGGTTAAGGCTGCAGTGAGCCATGACTGAACCACTACACTTCAGCCTGGATGGCGAGGTTAGACCCTGGCTCAAAAAAGAAAAAAAAAGAAAGAATGATGTTCCTGTAGGTGGCTACAGTTTGGAAGATAGTGGAGAGGAGAGCAAAGAAGGGTGGAAGACTTGTAGGAGACTAGGCCATGATGAAGTATGTCATCAAAAAAAAAAGGAGGGCAAATTCCAAGGCAGGGCCAATGCATCATGGTGACCATATGGATAAAGTAGGTGCTGTGTGCTAAGGATGTGATTCAGTTTCCAGTATGTGCATTGGGATGCTGTTGACTGAAAAGGGGAGGCTGATTCCGAAGGGATGAGGTGGTGGCTGAATTTGATGTAAGGAGGCAGGCCAGTAACTCTGGCAGTGTCTACGTAAGCCTGTCCCAGAAGTGTGGCGTGTGCTGTTAGTGGTACCCTAGATGGCTTCTGGTGGAACCCTGGTGAACCCTTCAGAATATAGCAATTTTGCATTCATTTTTATGGATAGCAGTTATTTACAGCAAGTTTTCTCTTTATGTAGTTACATTTTCTTTTAGATACCTGTATTTAAATAAGAAAAAAGGAAATTGATTGAAAGAAACATTATATAAATTATACTGCATGTGACAAAAATCATGATGACTGTGATTGAATGGTTGAGATAAGTTTGGAAGAACTGTTCTCCCCTGTTTTAGGGAACATGCATCCCACATTCCTGATGGTGTCCTCAGAACCTATGTGTCTTGCGTGTGTGTCTTGCAGACCCGGTGCACGGCCCGCAGAATGTGGAAATTGTGGACATCAGGGCCCGGCAGCTGACCCTGCAGTGGGAGCCCTTTGGCTACGCGGTGACCCGCTGCCACAGCTATAACCTCACGGTGCAGTACCAGTATGTGTTCAACCAGCAACAGTATGAGGCTGAGGAGGTCATCCAGACCTCCTCCCATTACACCCTGCGGGGCCTGCGCCCCTTCATGACCATCCGGCTGCGACTCCTGCTGTCCAACCCTGAGGGCCGAATGGAGAGCGAGGAGCTGGTGGTGCAGACTGAAGAAGACGGTAAGCAAGGCAGGAGGAATGGGAAAGTTTGACCTGTTCATGGGCCATGCCTGTCAGTTATGAGGTTTTTATTTTTCCTGCATCTTTGCTCTCCCTGCTTCTACTTTTTTGTATCTGATTCTTTCCCAAGGACTTCAGTGGAGGCCTATGCAAGCTGTGCATTGTACAACTCTAGGGAGTGCTGTTCCCGTTACAGCAGTAGTTCTGCCATAAACATGCACTCAAGTTTGACCCTTCTATACCCTGTTCATTTTTGCACTTAGTACCATCTCCTCTGCCCAGGGTTTAACTATGCTGATGCCTCCAGAAAGAGAATGCATGTATTGTTTTGCTTAAACATATTGAATGTGGAAGTCAGAGAACTCTGGGTTCTATCATAAGTTTTAAAAAAAATACCTATAAAAAGCTTAGCACAAACATTTAACAGACCCAGAACTACTGGGTGAGGTGGCTCACAACTGTCATCCCAGCACTTTGGGAGGCTGAGGTGGAAGGATCACTTGAGCCCAAGAGTTCAAGACCAGCTTGGGTGACATAGTGAGACCTTGCTGCTACAAATAATAATAATAATAAAACAGCTGGGCATGGTGGTGCATATCTGTATTCCCAGCTACTTGGGAGGCGGAGACAGAAGGATCACCTGAGCCCAGGAGGTTGAGGTTGCAGTGAGCCATGATCATGTCACTGCACTCCAGCCTGGGCAACAGGGTGAGACCCCAACTCTAAAGAAAGAGAGAGAGAGAAGAAGGAGAGGAGGAGGAGAAGGAGGAGAAGGAGGAAAGGAAGGAGAGAAGGAGGAAAAAGAAAAAAATGAGAAAGGGAGATAGGGAAGGAAGGAGGAAGGGAGCCAGTGACTGATTAAAGTTTTCCCAGGAAGACTAGGAAAGAGGTAGGGGAAGCAGGACAGGGAAGAAGAGAAAACCAAGGTGCAACTTCTGACCAGGTCCAGCAAAGTGTGGCTGCAACCTGAGCCCGCTCTGCATGGTAGGCTACACATCACAGATGTTCCATGCCAGGGAAGGGAGTGGTCAGCCAATGGTTAGCATCTGGGGTGAGAAGGGGCAATTGGGAGGCAGAATTTCAGGAACTTTTGTCTTTCTGCACATGCAGGCAGAGGGTAGAGGGGCACAACAAAGGCATGAAGGGATCTTGCCAGAGCACTGTCATTGTCAGTTGCCTGGGGAACATACTCCCACTTGACTCAGCTTACACTTAAGCTTCAAGACAAAGCCTTTACTACAGCAGTCCTGTCTAGTGCTTTTTTTTCTTTTCATCTTTTATTGGTGTCCCATGGGTTCAGTAGTATCTAGAACTCTTGTTTCACGTAAGTTCTGAGAACCTCTGAGTTATGCCTCGAGTGGGATCCAGATCCACATCCTCAGCTGCAGAGTCTCATGAAGAGATAAGGGAAAGGGTGCCAGCCTCTTCTAATCCATTCTCCTAGCTCTCACTTGCCCCATGTCCCATCCTAGAACTGGAAGTTTTGCATAGACTGCCTTCACCATAAATCCCTGCCTGTTCCTTTCAAATTCTTCCTTGTCCCCATCTTTTTTGCAAACCCTGCACACTGGGTTTTAGATTATCCCTGGAGAAAACAACAGCATCTCCTCCCCATTCTGGCCTTGCAATGTACCTCAGTCTTCTGTGGGTACAACTCACCTCATATCCAACAACCAATTTCTCTAAGAGAGCTGAATGCGCTACTACCTATAAACCCATCCCTACCCAACCTCCAACAGAGGGCATTAGGTGTTTCATCTGCCTTCATTCTGTAGCTGTGGCCTTGAATTTGTACAGTTTTCCCTAGATCTGGCATCTTTGTTTCAAAAATGTGCAGCCCTTTCCTCCAGCAGGTAGAATAATGTACTGTTGGAGAGAGTAGACTCTGGAGCCAAGCATGCCTGGGACAAGTTGTCTAAACTCTTGATGTCTTGGTTAATGGAGTTAATTATAGTTACTACCTTATAGGGGGTTCTGTGCATTCAAAGAGATGGTATATAAAGAAATTGGAGTAACACCCAATAGATTTTATATTGTCATTAAATGTAGCTACTACATTTACACTAAATCACACACACACACACAGATTTCTTGACAAAAGAGCATCTAGCATATGCAACTCAGAAACCACCCAGCTTCTGTAGGAAGGCTCTCTAGAGCTCTAGAAATCTACCCTAATGGGACTCTCAGAAAGTGGTGGTGTGCTTGGCACCTGATTTAAGAAGCAAAGTCAAGGCAAAAAGGGTGGTTTAGTGACTAGTATTCACAAGACAGGTTGCTAAACAGGGAGGAGCCACTGTTGAAAATCAGTATGAAAATTCAGGACTCAGGAGATGAAGAATAGGATTTATCCAAAGAGCAACTCTGGGCATCCTTCCTTCCTTCCTTCCTTCCTTCCTTCCTTCCTTCCTTCCTTCCTTCCTTCCTTCCTTCCTTTTTCTCTCTCTCTTTCATTTATAAAGATGTTTTAACCCTCTGACCGTAACATCATTGGCTGCAGACATTGAAATAGTTCTTGAATGTCTAGTACATTTACTTTCCTGGCTTTCTTTCTTTTTTCTCCTTCCTTCCTTCCTTCCTTCCTTCC
>NW_007071629.1:99384-129290 GCF_000164805.1 Carlito syrichta
CTCTCTCTCTCTTTCTCTCTCTCTCTCTTCTTTCCTTCCTTTCTTCCTTTCTCTCTCTCTCTCTCTCTTTCTTTCTTTCTTTCTTCTTTCTTCTTCTTCTTTTTTTTTGAGTTGGAGTCTCACTCTGTCACCCAGAATGGAGTTCAGTGGCACACTCACGACTACCCCAGCATCGACCTGCTGGACTCCAGCAATCCTTTTGCTTCAGTGACTGGAACCACAGGTGCACACTACCACACCTGGCTAATTTTTTTATTTATTGTAGAGACAAGGTCTCACCATGTTGCCCAGGCTGGTCTCAAACCCACAGGCTCAGGCATTCCTCTTGCCTCAGTCTCTCAAAGTGCTAGGAATACAGGCTTGAGCCACCACACCTGGCCTGGGCATTTTTTTTTTCAAAGATGCTCTGCCCACCTTGAACTGCTCTTTGAGAATTACCTACATGTGCACCAGCAAATTCCAAGTCCAGCTTTAAGGCATGCCTTAAGCTCTCACTTTCTCCTTCTTGGCACCAAGAAAAAAAATTACAAAGCTTTTATCAAAACAATGTGAGAGCAACAATGCTTTGAAATAAAATTTTAATTAAACATCATTAATAAAACATTAATTCTTGTTCTCTGGAGATGTGTGGACATTATTATATTAAAAAACCAACATATAAGACACCAGTCCTTAGTTCTGTAACTATTCTGAGGCCCTACATCAGAAACCACTAGATGGAAGGAAGGTCTCAGCAGAGTATAGACCCCTTCTGTATGCCAGGATTAAGTTCCATTTTTCTAAAGAGGCAGGGGGCACCACTTCTGTTTGCAGGGGAACTTATTCACCTCAAGGACAAGTTGAGAATGGAGAATGTCTCTTGGTTAACTGAAACTCCCCTCAGAGGGACCAGAGAGTAACCTTTAGGATTGAGTTGACTGGATTCATGCTGCTTTCATCCTTCCCACAAAATTGTCTTTTGGGGAATTTGTAGAATTTGTAACTTTGGCAACCCAGTACCTTTGAGGGCCTGTGAAGCTTTTCTCCACCACTGGAGAGAAAAGTTCATGGCCACTGAGCTAGTGGCTTCATCTGGGAAGCAGCTGTTGATTAAAGACTAAACAGATTCTCTATTGTTTTCCTTTTCCACAAATGTCTCAGACAAAACCACAGCTTAGTGGTTACTTCTTAGTGGTCACTTCTCCATCTTTACCCAGACCACAGCCAAGATTGTGAGACAGAATATACAAAGCCTTAAAAGATGCAAACCATGTTAAGGATGAGCTCAATTTGGCTACTGTTTATTGAGTACCTGCGCTGTGCTAGGCACTAACAGGCAAGTTAAATATAATGACTCATGTCCTCCTGTTGCCCAAGATTTTGTGAACTGCTCCCAAGCTAGAAAAAGTAAAAGAACAGTACAAAGAAGTCCTGTAAACTCTTCATCCAAATTCAACATTTGTTGGCACTTGATATATATATATATATCATATATATGAGGGGGACACAAAAAAACTTCAGAATTTATTTTTAAATTGTGTATTTATTCTTACATGTTTAAATTTCAGTCACCTTCAAAGCAATCCCTGTTTGATGTAATACACCTATGGAGATGCTTTTTCCACTGCTCAAAACTATTTTTGAACTTGTTGATTTTGATGCCTTTTAGTGCTTTTGCCATTTTTTGTTTCACCTCTTCCACATAGGCAAAATATTTCCCTTTGAGGATTTTTTTCATCTGGAAAAACAAAACAAAACAAAAATTGCCCTGGGGGAGATCAGATAAGTAGGAGGCCGTGCCATTTTTGGTCAAAGGCTGTATATTTCATTAAATCTTGTCAAGAGGTACATCATGCTAGACAGCCCCATCACTGTTAAAATGGGGACAGCCCAGTCCCTCCACTATAAATGTGGTACCCTTTTCCTTTTGTTAAGTATCTGTATGGTGACATTTTGATATGGCATATGCGTATCTTATTTCCCCAAAACTTTCAGTCAGTGGTTTTTGCATGCCTTGAGGGTCATCACCTGAATCAGTTATTACATTGTTGCTTACAAAAGGATGATTTTAAGTCTCTCATTTCATTTCCTCTACACTTATTAATTAGCATTCTTCCTTACAGAAGAGTTTTCTCTCCCCATCCACCTTCCTGTTTTTAGTGTCCCTATTGATTCTTAGATCATTTTTGACTCAGTATGTTAAAATACACTACTATATTACTCTCTTTGGTGTTCAAATAGTCTCAGCTATGGCAGTGGCAGCTCCTTCAAGCTGACTTTTAGGTCCTTTTGACATGTCTTCATTAGTCTTCCTTGCTTCTGGCACAACAAAATATTCTAGACTAACCTTGTAATGTCTCTGTCCCAGACCTGAAGTCAGCCACTTATCTAAACAAGTCTGGTTGTTTTCAGTGGAAAGTGGTGTTTTGGCACTAAGATATAAGTCTTGCTGGGTGCGATGGCTCACACCTGTAATCCCAGCACTTTGAGAGTCCAACCTGGGAGGATTACTTGAGGTCAGGAGTTCAAGACCAGCCTGAACAATGTAGCAAGATGCCATCTATACCAAAAATAAGAAAAAATTAACCAGACATGATGGTGCACACCTACTGTCCTGGCCATGTGCACCTGTAGTCCTAGCTATTCAGGAGGCTGAGCCCAGGAGTTCGAGGTTGCAGTGAGCTATGATCATACCACTGTACTCCAGCCTGGGAGACAGAGTGAGAACCCCATATCAAAAAAATAAATTAGCCGGGCTCGGTGGCTCAGCCTGTAATCCCGTGCCTTTGGGAGGCTGAGGTGAGTGGATTGCCTGAGCCGGCGGATTCAAGACCCGCCTGAGCAGCGAGACCTCATCTCTACAATAAATCAAAAAATCAGCCGGGCGTGGTAGCGCGCGCCTGTAATTCTGGCTACTCGGAAGGCTGAGGCGGAAGGATCGCCGGAGCCCAGCGGGTCGAGGCTGCGGTGGCCGGAAGCGGCCACTGCACTCCAGTCTGGGCGACAGAGTGAGACTCCAACTCAAAAATAAATAAATAAATAAATAAATAAAAGTAAAAACATATATACCTTAGTGTGCTCAATGATGTATTATTTTCTCTAGGCTTTTCAGATCGTTAGAGCTGGGGAATGTAATTTATCTGTTTTAAATCATGAGCTCATACTGATTCAAATTCAGCACCTTATGATTCTTGGGCACATTCCTTCTGTCATGGTGAAAACTCTGATTCTCGACATACACATGTATTTTTTTCATTTACTCCATCTTGCAACACAATAAAATAGTTTCAGAATTACAACACTCCTTCCACTAACAAGCAATAAATCTACTAAGTTAGGTTACAGAATTCAGCTTTTCTACCCTTAGGCTGTATCTAACTAAGGCTATGTGGTCAGAATACAGTGTTCAATAGTTCACTTCTTTTCCCTGTATGGTTACGTTATCAATTTGATAACCAGTTAGGTTCATTTGTTTCAATTTTAAGGTTTGCCTTCTCCCCATCCATTTTTATTTAACTTTATTGTTTTTAACATGCAAAGCAGTTGCATGTTTCAAAAGTCAAAGCTACATAAGAAGGTACATTCTGAAAAATATTGCTACCGTCCCTATCTCTTTTGCACTATTCCAATCCATACTTGGAAGGTAGCCATTTCCATTCCTTTCTGGTTTATCTTTCTTATAGTTCCTTTTTGAAAAGCAAATCATATTTTTCTTCCTCCTATTTCTTACATGAAAGATAACATAATAGATGCACTTTGCATCTTATGTTTTTGTTCACTTGGTATATCCTGGAAATCTCTCCATATCAGTTCCTACAGAATTTTCTCATTTTTTTTAATGACTCTGTAGTACTTATTTCATTGTGTAGATGGATATATTGGGGTTTAGTCAGCCAGTGTCCAGTGGACACTTAAGTTGTTTTTATTATTTGCTATCACAAATAATACTGGAGCAAATAGCCTTGTGCATATGCTGTTTGGTGCCTGTGGCGATGTATCTTTAAGGTAATTCCTAAAAGTGGGATTGCTGGAGTCACAGCAGGAATGTACAGGCAGTTTTGTTAGCTATTGCAAGGTAATCCTCTATAGAAGGTGTATGATTTTGCATTTTCACCAGCAGTGTAGACTTATTTCATCTTAACACCAAACAGGAAAGGGCAAGCAGTATCATTTTTTTCTATTTTGTGATGAGGAAATTTAGTTCCATATAATAATTATATTAAATGTAATTGATTATTATTAATAACATTGTAATATTGTATATTAATATAATGTAAATTTACTATGATTAATCACATATAATACATGTATTCTTTTATTTAATATTATAAATTTTAAAAACTCATGTACTTTAATTTTAAGGAAGGCTGCCATCTCAGGAATGAGTACCTTTATTTTGTGTACTTTTTTTTGAGTTGGAATCTCACTCCGTTGCCCAGAATGGAAGGCAGTGGCACACTCACGGCCACCCCAGTAACAACCTGCTGGGCTCTTGCGATCCTTCTGCTTTAGCTTTCCAAGTAGCTGGAACCACAGGCATGTGCTACCACACCCGGCTAATTTTGTATTTATTGTAGAGATGAGGTCTCACCAAATTGCCCAGGCTGGTCTCAAACCTGCAGGCTCAGGCAATGCACTCTCCTCAGCCTCCCAAAGTACTGGGATGACAGGCTGAGCCACCAAGCCAGCCTTTGTGTACATTTCTGATGCATCTAACCATGTGGATTCTCAGGTCATAGGAACCTAGAAGGAGGCTGCATGTTGCTAGGAATGGGTGCATCTATAATCACAAAATGTGGCATGTGAGACCTGAAAAAGAGGAAAGTGAGAGGAAAAGCACAGAAGGCAATGAATGGCAACAAAGCAATAAGTAGAGCAGTCCAGAGTCATTTAGCATCAGGGTGAAAAGTTGTCTGTACCTTAGTGAGTCCTGAAGACATCACTTTAGGAGAGAAGTACATTTGAAATGTTTACCAAGATGATCTTGAAGTATTATAAAGGTAAAAAGAAAGGCAACTATGTTTTTCAAGTGCCCACTATGAGTCAGGCATTGTGCTAACAGTCTCCATTCTTATGGTCAATGCCCAAACACCACAATATAAAGGCTATTGATACAGTTGTGCAGAAGAGAAATTAATAGAATCCCCAAATCTTACATGTGAGACCCTTCCTGACCACCTAATATACAATGTTATATTGTCTATTTAGGGCAAAACTAAAGGCTCTGCCCCAAACTTGAAGTCTGGTTGCTTTCAGTGGAAAATGGTGTTTTGGCACTAAGATACATGTCTTGCTGGGTGCAGTGGCTCAACACCTGTGATCCCAGCACTTTGGGAGACTGAGCTGGGAAGATTACTTGAGGCCAGAATTCAAGACCAGCCTGAGCAACGTAGCAAGATGCCATCCTAACACTCTTCTCTGTTTACTTGTTGCCACCATACTATATATTGATTTATTTAATTATCTGTCTCTCTATAAAAAAGGTAGGCTTCGTGAGAATAGAAATTTTGTTTTGTTTTGTTCACTCTGGGTCTATAGTACATACTCATTAACTATTGTTGAATGAATGAATGAATATTTCAAATCAAAGTTTAGGCCTCTGTCATGATATCTCAGTATTCCATTTATGAACACTGTTTAAGAAGGTGGGACTATTCATATGTATTTTAGTGATATTCAAAACTGACTCAAACTGGTTTGCTAGAGCCAACCATTAGCATCTCTTCCCACCTCCAAGCTCATGAATACCACACTCTTAAAATCAACCATGGTTGGAATATTTACACCATGGAAACTGGCAAACAAATTAGGTTTTTGGTTTTTATTTTTCCCAGAGAGCTGGTTGTGAAACATTTGATAGCATACCACTATATAGTTTATTTAAGAGTCTGTAATCGATGTCTTAAGATGTAAAGATTCATCTGGAAAAAATGTTTCCTCCAACAAAACTAGAAAATATGAAACTGAAATGATCTAGATCTCTTCACTTTTCTCCATAAGACTCTGGGGGCCCCTAAATTATTCTCTACTATTTTGATTCTTTTAGTTAATTTCAAGCCTCTTCATAACGAGCAACAACCAATCAACAAACAAATATAACACCTGAAATGGAGAGGCAAAAAAATATATCCTAGATAAGAAAAGTGGAAGGGAAATTCCTGTTGACTTGTGCAGGACTCTGTGCTTTTATATATGCTGCCTTGTTACTTCTCATATTTACCCCAGAAGTTCACCATTGTTAACTCCCTTTTCCGATGTGGAAATGAGAGGAAGAGTAGAGAGGAGAGGAGAAAACTTCCCTTGATAACACTCTGTCCTCTTTTATGTTGAAATGAAAATTTCCCTTAAATTACCACCTGACTTTAAGGCACAAGAAAACATCTGGTTTAATTACAGTGAATTTACATGAACTCACTGACAAGACGCATAGTTAAAATTAGCAATTTTAGTGTGCTTTTTTTTTAAGAGAATGAAATTATAAAGTAATTAACCTTTGTTGTAGAACTCTGTCAAAAGAATGGAAAGTTCCATGCTGTTAGATAGAAGAAGAAATGAAATTGTGGAAAGGGAAAATGTGGATTCATTAAAGAATTATAAAGAAAAAAAAAACACAGAATAGAAAAGCAACACAGAATTAGAGGACAAAAAAGGATTCTTTTGCCAAGAAGTCTTTAAGTCTTTTCAGAATGAGAGAAGAGAGAGAGAGAGAGAAGACCCAGTTTAATTAAAAAAAAAAATAGTAAGCCCACTTACTTGTAAAGGACATCTTGATCTAAGGAGTTGCAATGTGGTGGAGGGAAAGAGCCTTGGTCTGGGGCTGAGACAGCCCAACTTTGACACTGAAAGATGCTGTGACTTTCTTTCAGCCTCTGGATCCACAAATCTACCCGATGATAGAAGAAATGGTGATTCACAAAACACTATGGAAACAGAAACAGAAGCATCTGAGCTATATCCAGGCTTTGTTCACTACTTTGTTAGCAATCTTGGTTAAATAACTTGCAATCTGATCATACCACCAGCCTCCTCATAGAGGTTGTAATGTGTGAAAGTCTATATGTAAAGCACTTAACCTACTCTCTGCCAAGAGCTATGCTAAGTGGTGTATGGACAACATCAGGCACAATAGACAGATATTTTTAAATTTTAAGATGTGGGGTACAACTCAGGATTAGGTACATAAGTGTTCAATGTACAGGTAAAGTTTGAGCCTCCCATTGGTCCTCACTTCACCTGGTTTAGGATCAGGTACCCTTACTGATATTATGTGCCGCTCCTCTCCCCAGCAATGTCCCACTACTGCCAATCCCTTTCTTGTAGCATTGTGATTAATGTTCAGGGTCCATTTATGAGTGAGAACATGTAGTACTCAGTTCTTTGTTTCTGTGATAGATCACTGAGTATGATAGACTATAAATACATCCAAGTTGTTGTGAAGTCCATGCTTTTGTCCTTCTTTATGGCTGAATAATATTCCAACATGTGTATGTACGACATTTTTTTTACCTAATCCACTTTTGATGGGCAGCATAGTTGGTTCCATGTTTTTGCTATTGTGAGTAGTGTGACAATAAACATGTGTGCACAGGTATCTTTTTTGTAGAATGATTTGAGTTCCTCCGGGAATATTCCCAGAAGGGTGGTTGTTGGGTCACATGAAAGGTCAACTTTTAGATCTTTTAGAAATCACCACACTGTTTCCCACAGATATTGTACTAATTTACACTCCCACCTACAGTGTAGAAGCATTCCTTATTCTCCGCATCCTCTCCAGCATCTGTTGTTTTTTGAATTATAATAGCTTTTAATTTGAGAGTGTTTAACTAGGAAAAACAAAACCAGAAATCTATGCAAAATTTGTTTGCCATGGGCAAGGGACCATTTTTATAACCTCTAACCTTTTGTAAACTCAGTTTTAAACATCTCACTCTGACAATATCTTTTCTTTTTCAATTTTTCCTTCCAGTACTGCAGCTCTCAAAACCTAGCCCCACTAGGACCTGCTACTTATTCATTGTCTTCACTTCCTTCTCTACCTAGTTTAAATTCCTTGCCAGTCATTCCAGTCATTCTCTTACATGTTCCCCCAACGTCCTGGCCCCATTCTCATTTCTAGGTACTCACAAACTGGGTCCATCAAATTCCTGCCTATTCTGAGTTCACGGGAGGTGACTGCACATCACCATGCTAACCACTCTCACTTTGAAGCTTGAAGTACCACTGAAGCAGGCTTTTAAGCCGCCCAGTAATACCATGCTTCTCTGGTCCAGTCATCTCTCTAGTCTCCCAGAGATTCTCCCATCTTCAGACCTCTAGCAGCTCCACCTGTCCTCACAGTTGATGGCCCTGTTGCCTGCTGGACTGAGAAAATTGAAGCTATTCAAAGAAACTCCCTCTAGCTCTCATCACCCACATATTCAACCTTCTTCTGTTTCTATGGATGAGCCATTTATTTTCTAAATAAAGGCCAATTTCTCCACTTAATGTACCAAATCTTACATCCTCTTTTTTACTCAAGGTCATTGCTCCAGCAATTGTCCCCTTTTTACCCTACATCAAAATTTCACTTTAAAATTTATCACCTTCCATGCAAGCTGTATTTCTCTATCTTAAAAAAAAGACAAAAATAAAATGCCAAACTCTACCTTCTCCTCAAGCTACTCTCACATTTCCTCTTCTCTGTACACTCATTTAAAAAATATATTCTCTCGAACCAACTCAATCAAAGTAACTCAAGTCCCTAGCATTCTACCAAAACAATTCTTTTAGGGTCACTTGTGACCTTCACAATACCAGATCCAATAGTCATTAAATCAGTGAATTAGATCTTCTTACTTAACCAGTTGATAATACTTGGCATAGCTGGTTATTAAATAATCCTCCTTAAAATACTTATTGTACTTGGCTTTCAATTTATCATACATTTCTAGATTTCCTCCTTCCTCAATGGTTTGTTTCTTCTCTTTGGTCTTTTATACTGTTTTTGTTGCTGTTGTTGTTGTTGTTTTAGACAGGGTCTCTCTTTGTTGCCCAGGCTGGAATGTAATGGCATGATCATAGCTCACCATAACCTCCAACTCCTAGGCTCAAATAATCCTCCTGCTGTAGCATCCAGAATAGCTAGACTACAGGTGTGTACCCCCATGCTCAGCTAATTGTAGAGATTGAGTCTTGAGATCCTGACCTCAAGTGGTTCTCCCACCTTGACCTCTCAAAGCACTGAGATTATAGTTTGCTGGGGTTTTCTTGGTAAGTAAAAGTCTCGCTCTGTCACCTAGGCTGGAGTACAGTAGATTGGTCACAGCTCACCACAGCCTTGACCTCCTGTATTAAGGCAATCCTTCCTTCTTAGCCTCCCAAGTAGCTGGGACTACAGGTACAGAATACCATGCCTCACTAATTTTTTTTTTTTTTTTTAGTTTTTTTTTTTATAAAGATATGAGGTCTCGCTATGTTGCCCAGACTGCTCTTGAACTCCTGGATTCAAGCAATCCTTTCACCTTGGCCTCCCAGAGTACTGGGATTAAAGGAGTGAACCCCTGTGCCCGGCCTGGTTCTTTTTAAACAACCTAGCCTTAGTGGCTCAATGCTTGGGACTCTTTTCCTCTCGTATCCATAGCAGAGGCTGGCCAGATCTTAAAATGTAGGCTTTGTCCACGAGGGGATCTGTAGCAGCTACTCAACTCTGCCATTGTAGTAGGAAAACAGCCAGAGACAATAGACAAACAAGTGGGTGTGGCAGTGCTCCAATAAAATTGTATTTACAAAAACAGGCAGCTGGTTGGATTCAGCCTGTGAGCCATAGTTTGCTGACCCTGGATCTACATTCATTTTCCTAATTATTTCCTTTAGTCTCTTGGCTTTAAAGTCCATCCATATGCTAATAATTTCCCCAATTGATATATCTCTGGGCCAGACCTCTCCCCAGCCCTCCAGAGTCATTTATCCAACTTTTTCTTCAACCTCACCTTCTGTACCTCTATTACTAATCAGCCTCTGGAGTTAAACACATTCAAAACTGTGCTTGATCATCCCTCAACAATTCTTCCCACTGTCTTCTCCATCTCAGTTAATGACAACTCCATTTTATTAGTGCCTCAAGCCAAAAACCTTGACTCCTCACTTTTGTCAGTCAGACCTGAGGCACTAGACTGCACAACTCCAAAGAAAACCCTTCACCTCTTATTATCTGTGATTGCTTTTACAAAGCACATACTGAAGGATGAACCATGAGAATATGCTAATGAATCAGATTCCTGTACCCCCTATCTGATTCATGGCATATTCTCATGGTTCATCCTCCAGTATATGTTAAGACCTTGACCGTTTCTCACAGCCTCCACTGCTAGTTCTTGGGTCCATGTCACTGTGCTCTTCATCCTGGATTATTGCTGTAATCTCCTAAATAATCTTTCAGCTTCAGCCCTGACCTCTGTATTCTTTTCTCAACACAGCAACCAGAATGGTCTTTTTAAACTACGGGTCAATCATGTCCTTCCTCTGCACCTAACCCTCTAATGGTTTCTCATGTCACTATCCCAAGGCCTTATAGAGGCTCACAAGCCCCAGGAGACCAGAATTCCCACTTCTGTTGCCTCCCTGTCATCTCATTCTGCTTGAGCCTCACTACAAATCCAATCACTGATCTCCTTAATTATATCAGGTATGTTCCTGCCTTAGAGCCTTTGCAGTTGCCATTCCCTCTGGTAAGAATGATCTTCTGCCAAATAAACAGGGCTGGTTCCTTCAGCTCTTTCAAGTCTTACTTCCATTATTACCTTTTAGGGAGCTCTTCTCTGACCATTCTGTTAAAAACTGGAAGCCTCCCACATCACACTCTTTATCCCTCTTCCCTGCTTCATGTTTCTTCTTAGCAATTATCATCTGACATACTGCATATTTCACTATATGTTTTATTATCTGTCTTCTCCCACTAGAATACATTCCACAGAGACAAGAAGTTTTCTTTCTACTTTGTCTACTGCTGCTTCCTAAGCACTTAGAACAGTGCTAGGTATATAAATAAGGACACAATAAATATGTTATTGAATGTATGAATCCTGATTCCTTGGAGACAAAATAGGTTTTAAAATTACTTACCATAGATGTCAGAAGAAAATTGTGGGAAGCTCTGTAAACTGGGAGAAGATATGACTTCTATGATTGGTAAGATAATATCATTCAGAAAGAACAGACTGAGGTAAGGACACCACTGGAAATAGTAACAATCCGAATGTCTCTGCAAAAAATTAAGTTAGTGATCTCCAGGCTACCCTAGAGCAGTTCTCAGAGAATGTGATGGGACCAGGGGGAGGAGCAAACACACAGAGTATTTACTTTGTGCCAGATACCTTGCTAAGCACTTCATGTATATTAGCATATTGAATCCCACTGCAACGTATGAAGTAGGTAGTATTTTTATCCTCATTTCAAAGTAAGGAAGGTGAGACACAGAGATATTAAGCAATTTGGCCAAGGTTACAGCAAACAAGTGGTGAGAACAGGACATATGGCCAGGCTGTCTGCCTTCAACTCATGATCTTTGTCATTCCACAATACTGCCCTATAGGGCTACATAATGAAAATAAAAGCTTTAATTCAAGTTTTTAAAACTGCTCAAATTTTTAAAACTACCTTCCCAAAGAAATATAGAGGAAAAAACCTCTAAACCTGCCTTGAGAAGTATAAGAGACTGCCAGGCCCCTGGGAGGAAGAATCAAGGCAAGACATCATGGGGGAGGAAGACCTAAATGGGAAAGAAATGACAGAGCTGAGATTGCATGGAAGAAGAAACAAACAAACAACAAAAACCCTAGGACCCAAGAGGAAGAGACTTCTAGACCTAACTGCATTGAAATCCCCCCAACTCTGAGCAGTGCTAAAGTCAAGAGTGGGAGCAGAGCTAGGCAGGAGGTGGTTAAGGGGACAGGTTAATGCTGTGGGCATCTTTACTTGCCTGTCCATGGTGCCGAGGATGAGCACTTCCACTCCAAGCCTGCATCGAGGGCATGAGGCCAATAAGGAAAAAAGAAGGCTTTAATAGAAGCTCCATTGGAAAAGAATACTCCAATTGAAGGAAGGGTCAGTTTTCCTGGTAACTAATGGCTGCCCCTCAAAACACTGAGAGAGCCCTCTCTCCTTAGGAGAGACTTTTCCTGCTGCCTGGTTAGTTCCTTTCCTTAACCGCGTCTCATGCTTCTCCCACAAGGCAAGTAGACCCATTATCTGGCCAAGTAATGCCCGAGTATATATAAATTCTTTCCTTTCCCTCTAATTTGGAAATATTTTAAACAGTGACTTGTGAAAACACTTTATCAGAATGAGCCACTAAACCAAGTCATCACATACCATCTTGTATAAGGTTGCATAATGAAGGGTTACTGGACAGATGAAAAAATGCTTTTATTCTTATTTAAAGGGACAAATCTGATAATTCAAAGCACATACCTCCTAAGAAATTACAGTAAGGAGCAAGATTTTTTATTTTGAGGGGGGGAGTTGGGGTTCTCTGTTGCCATGGCTGTAGGGCAGTGGCGCAATAATGGCTCACAGCAGACTCGACCTCCCAGGCTCGGGTGAACCTTCTGCCTCAGCCTCCCAAGTAGCTAGAACGATAGGTGCATGCCATCACACTCCGCTAATTTTTTGATTTTTTGTAGAGACAAGGTCTTGCTATGCTCCCTAGGCTTGTCTCAAACTCCTGGGCTTAGACAATCTTCCTGCCTCCACCTCCCAAAGTACTGGAATCACAGGTGAGCTACCACACCCTTCCTGAGAAACAAGATTTAAAAAACAAAACAAAACAAAAACACTAATATGAGTGGTCAGTAAAAATAACTAAATAAATGCTGGGCTAGAACATGTTTGTGGAATGCAAGCTAATGTTGTAAAGGTATTTGCTGCCCCAGACTTATCTTTAAAAGAGTTTTTACCACTATTTACTATACTTATTGTATTTATTTAATAATAAACTATGTCGTTTATTAGGGGTATGTGCTTAAGGAGTAAAAACTATTAAAAAACGCAAGGTCATGGTATAAAGTCGACAACTGATAAATTAATTAGATGTTTGCTTTATGCACTTGTGTCATGTTTATTTTACAGTAAAAATGATAAAATTAGGGTACTATATATAATTTTACACCAATAAATTTGAAATTTAGGTGATACAAAAAAATTCTTGGCACAATATAAATTTAAAAACACGATTCAATAAAAAAATGTATTCCTATATAGTTCTACAACAAATAAACATATAGAATCAGTAATTTATACTTTTCCAACAAAGAAAATAAACATCAGTCCCAGGTTATTTTTCAGGTATAATCAGACCAACACTCAAGAAATTTGTAATCCCAATCTTGCTTATGCACTTTCTGAGAGGGAAAGTGCATAATTAATTCTTCGTTAATTATGATGACAACCTTGCTATCAAATTAGACAGGCTTATTATGAGAAAAAATAAATTAGATGCAAATAAACTAAATAAAATATTAGCAAACAATCCAAATTGTATAAATATACCAAAAATAGTTTATTTCAAGAAATTAATATTGATCTAACTTTTGTAAACCCATTTATGCAATTTGCTTCATTAACTTACTGGGGGGGGAACATATCATTAATACAATAGATCCAGAAAAAGCATCAGTTAAAGCTCAGCATGGTTTAAAAACAAAACGTCTTGTACATCAGGAATAAAAAGGATCTTGTTAACTTGATAAAGGGTAACTACAAAAACCTACCTACCAAAGCCATACTGAAGGATGAAATAATAACATAATTTTCTTCAAAACTGAAAAAACACATAGACCTGTCACCATTTCCATTAAGGACTGTATTGTTGGCCCTAGCTGAAGATAAGAAAATAAAATAGAGTTAAAAGATTGGAAAAGAACAAAGCTATTATTAACTACAGATGCTATGATTGTCTATATAGATAACCCAAAGAAATCCACACATAAATTATTAGAATTAATATGAGAATATAACATGTTTACCAAGATGTAAACACTAAAAAGTCAATTGCATTTTTATTTACCTATCAAGTATGTGGCATTTTATTAAAGACACCATTTATGATAGCAATAAAAATACAAATTATTTAGTAATACATTTAACATAAGTTTTCAAGAAGCATATATAAATGTATAAAGCACTGAAAGACATTAAAGAAGGCCTAAATAAGAGTATACCATATTCATGGATGATGAAACCTAGTATTTTAGACATACTATTATCTCCCAGTTTATCTATAATACATGCAATTCAAATACAAAAATTAGATATGTCTTTGAAAAAGTATGTGCTAGTCCTAAAGTGTATATATAATAAAAAGTAAGAATAGCTGACAGTCTTAAGCATGAACTACAGAGTTGCAAGTCTCACTCTACTAGATATTAAGACTTAGACATCACTGTTAATTAAGAAGATGTGGTATGGACAGGGGAATAGTCTAATAGAACTGCTGAATGAAATACAGAGAACTTAGAAATACTCCCATACATAGTTGGAAATATGATTTAAGGTAAAGGTAGCATGACAGATCAATTGAGTAATTAATTTTTTTCAATAAGTGGTGCTAGGATGGGGAAGAAGAATTGAAGTTGGATTCCTACTTCACATTATACTTAAACATGCAATTGTAAATTAGTTGAGGATATTTTATTAAGGGCATAACTTTAAAACATTTGATAAAAATTAAGAAAATATTCTTATGAACTTAGGGTAGAGAAAATACTTTCTAAATAAAACTATTTTGTTTTGGGTTTATTCAGAAGCACACCTGGAGGTAGAGATTAAAATGAAGGTAGTTTAATTAGGAAGTAGTTTTAGGACACACTGGAAAGGGAGAGGGAAAGTGAGACAGGAAAGGGAAGGAAGCCAATATAAGATGTGTTATCAAGGAAATTACCACGTGAATAACTAGGTTTAAGAACAGTGCCTTTTCAAATATAGTCCAAGTACCAGCACTGACTCATTAACTCTTTCTGATTCATAATAAGACAAGTACAGAAAGAGAAAGTATTTAACAAGGAAAAGCTGGCCAGGTGAGGTGACTCATGTCTGTAATCCCAGCACTTTGAGAGGCTGAGCTGAGAGGATTGTCTGAACCTAGTAGTTCAAGACCAGCCTGGACAACATGGCAAGACCTTGTCCCTACAATAAAATTTTTTTTTAAGTATTTCTTTTTTTTTTTTTTTTGAGTTGGTATTTCACTCTGTCACCCAAGCTGGGGTATAGTGGGGTGCTTACAGCTGTCATAACCTTGAACTGCTGGGCTTGGGCGATCCTTCTGCCTCAGCCTTCTGAGTAGCTGGAAGTGCAGGCACATGCCACCACCTCAGCTAATTTTTTTATTTATTGTAGAGATGATGTCTCGCTATGTTGTCCAGGCTGGTCTCAAACCCCTGAGTTCAGGCAATCCTTTTACCTGCACCACCCAAAAGTGCTGAGATTACAGGCATGAGCCTCCACACCTGGCTCTTTTTGCTTTTGAAGTTTCACTTTTAGTTTTAAACTTTATTTTGCTAGTAACTCATTTTTATTGCATTTTATGATATGTCACTTTACAATGGGTTGGAAGTCATCATTACTAGGATTTCAGTGTTTGAGATAGTCTGAAGGGTACTAGTAAAACTTGTCTCAGAGTCACCCAGCCAAGCAGTGAGGAAACTAGGATGTTCATCCATCAATGTCCTGTCTTTCACTGCTTGAAGTATATTTTGGAGGTATTGACTTTCTGGCACTTCTTGCTTGTCCTATATGGAGATTTACTTTGCTCCTACAGAATTTAGGTAAAGCAGCAAGTGTCTTGCAGTGAGCATTATTCAGTAGGATATAGGCAGGGCACCAATGGTGTCTACTACTAAGTTTGTTTTTCTCTCTCTTTCTCCCATACTAAAAAAATAAAAACTTTGAAATATTTGACTACATTAAAATTAAGAACTGATCTATATCCAAAGGTAACATAAAAAGAAAGGTAAGACACAAACCAGGAGAGGTGTTTTGTTGTTGTTTTGGTTTTTTTGTTTGTTTGTTTTTTTAACACATATAGCCAGCAAAAGGATTGGTATCAAAAATATGCAAAGAACCTCTATAGATCAACAAGAAAAGAACAATGATATCCAACAAACATTAAAGGATGCTCAGCCCCTTAGTAAATAGGTAAACTCTTAGTGAAGTTTTATTTCATATTTACCAGATGGTCTAGAATTTTAAAACCTTATAAAACCGAGTATTTATAAATATAGAGAAATGAGAACTTCTAGAACATCGCTTGGGGCAGTGCTACCACTTTGGAAAACAATTTATTACTCAGTAAAGCTGAAGACAGATATACCCTTCAGTCTCCCTATTCTATTCTTAAGTGTGCCTTAGTGAAATCCTGTATTTGTTAAACCAAATGTGAAAAACTTCTTATGAACCATGTTCTAAGATAGCTCCATCTGGATACAACCCTAATGTCCATCTACTATAGAATGGTAGAGTAAATAAGAATATATTTATGAAATGGAGTTGGATGAAAAACAGCTATGTGCATCAACACGAATGACTCTCAAAATGATCTTGAGCAACAAATGCAAATCATGTAATAGACAACACTCAATCCACATCTACATAAGGGAAACCGAGAAAAACAAAAATCATTTTCATATCTTGAGATAGATGTATAGGACTCCAAATAAAAATAGGGAGAGTGATTAACATAAAATCCATGACAGTACCTGTTTTTTGAATGGGGAAGGGAGGAGTCAACAGTGAGGGACATGCAAGTAGTACAGTCATATTTTATTTCTTAGAGTAGATAGTGGATGCGTGTGTTATTTTTATAATTATTCTTTAACCTGTTCATACCTTATCACATATACTTTTTGATATAATGTAAAACATTACAAAATAAACTTTTTAATATAATGCAAAACCAATATGAACAAAGTAATAAAGTCCTAGAGATACACTTTGTAAGAAACAAACAAACAAAAAACATGTATTCTCAGGCACATAACAAGAAGCATTAATAGATAAAGCTGTATGCAGTATTACTGGGTATGAGAGCTCATCATTACAATGAGAACTCCCCCCACCCCAAAAAAGAGAAGAATGCAACTGTATTCTTCCGCATTCTTGGCATATATTTGAAATTTTATAAAATTATTACAAAGTTTTTCTGGAAGAATAAATGGGCAGTTATACATCAGAAAACTTTGCAAAGTAATAATAACAGAGAAGTACTTGTTCTACCAAGCATTGTAATCTTAACACAATATGTAATCTTAACACAATAGAGAGATACTATTACAGTAGAAGCTATGACTCAGTGAAATGGAACAGAAAGCCACACAACACATGCCAGAATATAAAATAATTTAATATGGTGGTAAGATGGCATTTTAAATCACTGGAGAAAGTTTTGACAAGAAGTATAGTTAGATTTCTACCATGTCCAACATATAAAATAAATTCAGATGAATTAAAGCATTAGGTATAAAGAGAAAAATATGGGACTAAATTATAAAAAATGCAGTATAAAATAACTAGTCATCTGTATTTTCTATTCATCTGATCTGGGGTGAGAAAGAGAATTTGCTTTAAATAAGAAAGACCAAGTGGCCTAGTGCTATAATGCATCTCGTTGTCATAACCCCTATTAGATAGAACCTCTTCAGCCTCCATCAGACAGACAGACAGGGTGAATGATTAGAATTTGCATCTCTGTATTTAGTTCACTTTTCACATTCAATGATTAAAGGTTCTCCACTCTTCCCAACTTCTTAATATGACTCATCACCCACTACATTTTTGGCAGATGGCTTCACCTCCACTTCTCAAGAAAATTGAGCCACTGGACACTTTAACTCCTCCCTCCAAAGCATTCATACATTTTCTTCCTCTCCTCTCCTCTCACAGAGGGAAAGTTACCTTCTTTAAACCCATTTGTACTCTGACATTTTTAGAACACTGCCAATGTCAGTTATCTCCACTCTCTTTCTCACCCTTCTACCTCTTTCCTCTAATCTGGATTTTCCTGATTGCTTTAATCATGCCATGCCCTTTCTCATCTTTGAGAGGGGGCAGAATTTTGGCTCCATTTCTAATCCCTGCTATTTTTTTTTTTTTTTTTTTTACATTCACCTGCTTCTCACAGCCAGCATTGTTTACTTGCCTCACTTCGCCTTCCACTCTTTTCTCAGTCCTTTTCAAGATGGCTTGTGATTCCAACATATTCCCTTCAGTCACTCTTGCCTGGGTGACAAGTAACCTTAAGGACAGTAGATTTGATGGGCAAATTTATTAATTTTATTTTTTAAAAAGATTTGAGGTACAATTCAGGGTAAGGTTTACAAATGTTGATTATGCAGGTACCCTTGTTGATGAGTTATGCCCCCCGCCCCCCGCCTGGCAGTTTCCCACTACTGCCAATCCCTTTCTTATAGTATTATAATATTTGTTCAAGTTCCACTTATGAGTGAGAACATATAGTACTCTATTCTTTGCTTCTGTGATAGATCACTGAGTATGATAGTATCTAAATCTCAATGGGCAAATTTAAAGCCACATCTTACTTGACTATTCAACCATATCCATCACTATTGACCAGTCCCTTCTGGAGCCTTTCTCTTCCTTTGGATGCAATAACAACTCACCTTCTTGGTTTTGCACTGCCTCTTTTAACACTACTTCCCAGTTTTTCCATTTGTTTTCCTCCTAGTTGTTAAGACTGGGGCTCTTCTTGGCTTAGTCCTAGACCTATTTTTGTTTTTTGTTTGTTTTGTGTGGGGTTTTTGTTGTTGTTATTGTTTTTCCCCTCTGCTCCATACTCTGGCTATCTATACCTTACCCATCGTTTCAATTTCCAAACATTAACCTTAGTTTTCCTATATCCAACTGCTATTTAACATCACCACTTGGATGTTCTACAAATACCTCAAATGAAATATGACAAAAACCAAACTCACCAGTCTCTTCTCCAAAACTGGTCATCTTTTAATGTTACCTTTTTATGAACAAAACTCGGATTCCCCAGTTGTATAAAGCAAAAGGACTGGGGTTCCCCATGACACATCTTTTCCCTCCTTCACCCTTACCCATCACCATCAAGCCATGCTATTTTAGCATCCTCAAATCTCTGCTACACTGCCATCACTCTGGTCCAAATCTCCTACACAGTCCATTTTTCTCCTATGCTGTCATAATCCCAGTCCAAGCTACCATTATTTCTTCCCAGGATAATGACAGAAATCTCCTGTTTTTTTTCCCTCCACCCTTAATCTCACAAAGCTATCCACCATGCTCTAACACCTCCTTCCCCTTTTGCTCTAGCAACTTTTACTTATCCATCAACTCTAGGATATATGCCACTTAAGAACCTAATTTGCCAGACTAGATTTTCTGTTTGTTATAATTCTCCTAGTACCATATCCCTTTACCTTAGAGTCCTGATAACAAATTTAATGAATTAATTGTGAGTATAATAATTAATGTCTCTCTCCCTTTCCAGAATATAGGCTTTGTCAAGGATTTGGCTGCATCTCTCATTGTTACTGGTATACCCCCAGTGTCCATTGCAGTCCCTTGTTCATATTAAATACGCAGTAAATATTTGTGGAAAGGACAAGTGGGAAGAAAGAACAATAAGAGATGTGACTAATTGAAAGCTTTTAAATACCTAAAAGATTTTAAAAGCCAATGAAAAACTGGAAAGAATATTTGCAACCTATGCAAGAAAGCTTATGTCCTTAAAAAGAGTTTACAATTACAAGACCATAAGACAAAGATGAACAGAAATGAAGAGCCATACAGGAAATGAGCAGAGTATAGATAGCTTGTTCATAAAAGAATCAATGCAAATGGCTAATTAAACTGGAAACAAAATCTGTACTCTCCAGCATTCTAAAAAAGGTACACATACACACACACTTAATTTTTTAAATAGTCTGTGTTGGCAAGGATAGGGACCAGACATATTCTTCTGTTGGGGAGTCCAGAATGGCACAAATTTTCTGGAAGGCAATCTGGTAATATGTGTCAAAAGCCTTAAAAATAAAATAGTTCATTTACTCTGGCCCAGTAAATTAATTTGTAAGCATTAATCTTAGGGACATCAGCAGAGTTGCATGCATACAAATACTTATTTATAAGAATGCTCATTCCAGCACTGCTTATAATCATAAAGAATTCAAACTAACTTTAATGCCCAATAATAAAGGATTGGTGTCTAACTATAAAGGGGCACCTCCCCTCTAAGCAGCCATTATAATGTATGGCCCCAAAGAACATCTAAGAATTTTTTTTAAGACTACAATTTCCTTAACAATAAAATAAGGTTGCAACATGATATATACAGTTGTAGTTAATTTTTCAAAATAAAAAAATGTATGCATAGGCATATTTTATATAAAAATATGTATTTTATGTACATAAAATACTAGAAAAATATATCTGAATATGGGGAGAACAATTTTGTTCTTTTCTTTTTTTTAACCTTTTTGTACATTCTTAATATCCAACCAATTCTGTGTCTCATGTCCATAATGAGCAAAACTAAATATATTTTAATTTAACAATGGGGAACTGACTACAACATATGGCCGTGGCTATATGTAGAGAGGCATAGCATAATGATTAAAAGTATATGCTTTAAAGCTCATAGACAGGTGTTTAGTTTCCTTTTTACAACTTAAGAGCCATATGACCTTGAGCAAGTTATTTAATTATTATCGGCACAAAGGAGATAATGTGTACTTGAGCAGAGCTCTTTTGTGGCTTAAATGAAATAATGTATGTAAAACTGTGATCAAAGAGTAAGTGCTTAATACAAGTATCTGCTTTTGTAATGCAAAAATATAAACAGATCTGGTAATAATTTACTGAGATTTGATTCCCCATGGGGTTATAAAAGTTTGGGGAATCATTTATTTTCTGGCTCAGCATCTTCCAGACTGTTGAAAGGATGGTAAAATCCAGCAGGAGGATTTTGGCAGGAAGACTAACCTGATTATAGCAACAGCCCCAGGAAAGGTTCGGCTCATTAGGGTAAAATGCTGGCAGAGGTCATTCATTTGCCTATTTATCCAATCGGCAAATAGTTAGTAAGCATTTGCCCCATACCAGGCATTGGGAACTCATCAGCAAGACCAGCTAACTGCTTTCTTGGAGCAAGGAGAGCTGCTTCTACTTGGATTGAGGTTTCGAGGCACATAGTTTCTGTTGGATTAAGGAATTAGTCAGGAAACTGAGGAAGTACTTCCTAAAGTTGGAGAAAACTTAGCAGGGTGAGGAAAATGAAAATTGGTAAAATAATGGGAAGACTCACTTTGCATTCCTCAAACACAAATCCTAAAGCAAAGGCCTCATTCCAGAGTCATGCCTGCTGGCAGAACTGGGCCCTGCTGGTATTCTCTCTGCCCTTACCAGGTTCAGTTCATGAGTGGGCTTGCTCAGTCTGCAGATGAAAAGCCTGATCAGCCTTCTCTAAAGCGTCACCAGACTGTGGCCCATGGGTCATATCCAGCCCATTGCCTACTTTTAGAAATAAAGTTTTATTGCAACATAGCCACACTCATTTGTTTATTGATGATCTATGGCTATTTTTGTACTACAATGACAGAGTTGAGGAGTTGCAACAGAGATGTTCTGGCCTAAAATACAAGGGGACTCAAAAAATGGAATTATTTTTTGGAGGGCAGGCCCGTTGTAATAGAGGCTCCTCCCATTAGTAAATGGTCTAGGAACCCGTCAGCATCAGTGTACCAGCTAGCATTGGTGTGAGAAACTGTCTTAGGCTCTAGTGAATATTTTTTTGGAGGTTCTTTCAACCTGTTTGCCCATTTCATAGTGGGTGATTTATACAAACAGCCTACCCACACTTTGCTAAGTGTTCAGCAATGTTTGACCAAAAAAACGGCATGACTCCTGTGCCCCACTCTCCCTATTCACCCGATCTTGCCTCAAGTGACTTTTTTTGTTGTTTCCCTGGATTAAAAAAGTTCTCAAAGGGAGATATCATACCAGTGTGGAAGAGGTGAAACAAAAAATAGCAGAAGCACTAAAGGGCATCAAAACTGATGAGTTCAAAAACAGTTTTGAGCAGTGAATAAGGCATCTCGATAGGTGTATTGCATCAAACGAAGAGTACTTTGAAGGTGGCTGAAGTTTAAACATGTAAGAATAAATACACAATTTTTTATAAATAAATTCTGGGTTTTTTGATATCTCTCCTCCCCCATATTTACTATGTAGTCCTTTACAGAAACATTACCAACCTTTGTTCTAGGTCAATGGGACTGGAGAAATGACATGGAAGATGTCATCAAGCTCATCGCTTTTCCATTCTGTAGTTCCAGGAGCTGTTCCTCTAGAATCCATCCAAGGGGGACCCTTTGAGGAGAAGATCTACATCCAGTGGAAACCTCCCAATGAGACCAATGGAGTTATCACACTCTATGAGGTAAGGAGGACCCTTGTGCTTCTTCAGTTGGTTTAGCTTTACTGAAGTCATTTCAGCATAAAATTAGTGAATACCTATTTTATTGAGGGTATGAAGGTAAGGTACAACCTATCAAAAGGTTTCTGACAGTGCAGTATGAAGGAAAGACACAGTGGAGTTGTCTTTTTTTTTTTATTATTAGAATGACCATCATCCTGTTTATTAAATAGTTATTTTATTTTTAAAAATTTTATTTTAGAGTTGTAGGGTACATGTTAGGTACATGCAAGTAAATTGCATGCAGGAGACGTTTGGGCGTCTAGTGAGCCTGCTTTCCCTCTGGTCATGGATATGGTATCCACAGTGGAGCTGTCTTGATAGTCCCAAGGACAAAGAAATGTGGACATATCATTCATGCATTCAGGTGATTATGGTGACAACTGAAGAACAAAGAAATGCGGACATACCATTCATGCATTCAGGTTATTATGGTGACAACTGATACCTTCCACAAAGGAGTCAGAACTCTGCATAGTATTCTTCCTTGGGGGATGACATGGTTTTTCCTCTAGTAGGATTACACATTTGACTGGACTGGCAATATTATGATTGATATTCCAGGATCAGAAGGGAAAAAGAAACAGAAAGAGGGCAAGGACACAAATGTGAGTTATGCGCTTTATTTGATCAACAGCTCCTAAAGTTGAAGCAACATTATGTGGTACACTCTTTGGAACTCCAGGCTCAAAGGTGGGCACAGATTAGAACAGAATTCTCTACTTAATTCTATGTGAACCCAGTGCCTTGTGGATTTTCAAAGACTAGATGCCAAGGATGTTGGCATTCCCATAAAGGACTCTATGGTGAGATGCCTTCAAGTAGCTTCTTGAATGCTACTTATGGTATGATTGCAGAGAACCAGGGCCAGAATACTGCAGCTAGATGACTTGTTTGTAAGTATTTGAGGTTACCTTTTGGAAATATGACAAAATTCTTAAGAGATGATGTTAAGGGGGCTAGGAGGGCATGGGCTTATGCCATTCTATTTTGGGCATATGCATTAATGTGATCACATGTATCATAAGTTAGTAAGACCCAAGAAAGTCAGCATGTTGATTTCTGATGTCATACAATCTAGGTCTGAATCCTTGCTCTGATACTTGCTGTATGACCTTGAGTGTAACAAGTAACCTCTCAGAACCTCATGTCTCTCATTTGAAAAATCTGGATAATAATAAAACTACCTTAGAGGATTGCTGTGAAGATCGAATTAAATACATGTTTTGCATAATGTTTGACATTAGAAATGTCATTATAAATGTTAGCTGTTATCATTACATAAAAATGAGGAAATTGAGGGGCAGAGAGGTAAACTAAAAAAGGCCAAGGTCTTATTACCAAGATGACAAACCTATGTCTCCTCAATGCACATATAGATGTCTTACCCTTTGCTGCAACTTACTGAAGTCCATGGACCACTACCATCAGCATCGCTTGGGAGCTGGTTAGAAATGCATCATCTCAGGACTCTTCCAGACCTCCTCATTCACATCTCTAGTTTAACAAGATCTCAGGGTAATTCCTATGGGTGTCAAAGTTTGAGAAGCACTGTTCTAGAAAACACAACTCTTTAAAAAGTTTTGGCAATTAATAGAAGAGTATGTCCTCTTCAGCAGAGAGAGAGGGGCCCCCTTCATGCTAGTCTTGACCCAATCCAGCTCTAGAGAGTAAGCAGGAAAACGTGCTTGTAAAAACATTTATAACAAAGCATGTGTTTATAAGGCAATTTCCAGGTTTAATTAGATGAAACCAATTTGATTTTTTAAATTAGGTTCTAGTTGTAATTTTGAGAGAGAAATTTGTAAATTATAAATCACCTTTTTCTGGCCTCAAAAAGAATATTTTGTTACAAACAAAAATAGGATAACACAAATGGGAAAGAAATCAGGATTGTCTGTGCCCTCTTATGTACAATCTTGGACTCAGTAAAGTCAAAGCAAAACTTCCTTATTATCCTGTGTTATTGTTAAGTGCAGCAGGTCCAAATAGTGTTGAGATTAAACTTCCTTCCTCATGAGCCCATCACAATTCTGCCCCCAAAATCTGAGTGACTTTGGTTAAATCCCATTCTGTCTCTGGGCTTCAGTCTCTACTTTAATACATAAAGGTGTCAGACTTCAGGCGTTAGCTGGGTAAGAATGAAGGGAAAAGCAAATTTATGTCAAAGTCATAAAATCAAATGTTCTGCCTCATCTTGGCGTTGCTTGCTTTTTAACCTTGCTTCCAAGCCTTCCAAAGTCTTTGAAGGTGAAGTAGTGATAACATATGAAGAAAAACAGCTAGTGCAAAGGCCCTGAGGTGGGAATGACTTTGACATGTGTGAAAAATAGAAAGGAGACCAGCTTGTAGGGGATAGGATTAAGACTGTGTTGGGAGTAAGTGGGCAGGGGCAGGGTATGCAGAACTCCTAGAGTTTACATTTTATCCTCAGAGGAATGGAAACCCCAGGAGGGTTTTAAGCAGAGGAATGAAGGAATCAGACTAGCCTTCTTAAAATATCACTTAGCTGTTGTGTGGATAATAGATGTGTGGGTGCATAAGCATCTTGAGGACATCTGGAATGTGCGCAGGAGGCAAGGGCATTTCCATCATTTGTGATGTTGCCATGAGCAATTTATTGGAAGACCTTGTTCTTGGGCAGAAGATGTGAAAGGTTTGCTTGCTACAGCTTTCTCATTCCTGCTGCTACTGCAGCTTTGTCACCCTCCTTTCAGTAATGAGTTCTTATCTTGATGAGCTCCCTGGAGCCATGGACCCTTAGATCCTGGGCCCTCCTTCCCTAAGGGATGGGAGTTTTTCCTGACCCTGCTACCATCCCAGCGCTGTGAAACCACAGCAGCCACTGCCTCTCTCACTGCCAACTGAAGTAGGAACTCAGAATGCTCATCCGCACTGGAGCCAGCTTCATCTCAGCCACAACAGGAAGGATTAAGATGAATTGGACCATGGCCTCAGATCTTTGGGGATTTTTATTTTGGTGGGAGATGAGGAATGCACTTCTCTGATCACTCCCCTAATAGACTGACAGATTGTAAACAAAGAGAGGTGGCATCAAAGGCCTTGTGTCCACAAACCAGCAACATTGAAATCGCCTGGGAGCATGCTGGAGATGCACAATCTCAGGCCCCAGCCCAGGCCCACTGAATCAGAGTCTGCTTAACAAGATCCCCAGATGATTCATGTGCACATTAAAGCATAAAAAGCGCTGGTCTAAGAGACTTCTAAAAATCTCACACTCTGGATCTGAACAAGAAGGTGGTGGAGTGGTGAGGGAATATCAACTCAACTCATCTGGAAAGCTCTGCTTGATGAAAACATTGCAGTCATTGCATGGATAATGTGATCATTGAATGAACTAAGGAATACTATTGCTCACTTTGCCTCAATAAAACAAGGCGGCATTCCTGTGTGGGAGCTGAGTATTTTCTCCAGGAATATGGAAATCCTGCCATTAGCATAGACTTTTCCAGATCCCTGCTCTTGGGTTTGAATGAGATATCAGATTTCCCCAATCAGAGCCCATATATGAAGAAGGATGGCAAGGCCTCTCCCATCCTGACTCAGCTCTTAGGCTCAGCTACAACTCACTGAGAACACAGACCCGCACAACTGCAGACAGGCTCTTACAGCCAGAATAAGGTCACTAGGGGAAACAGTCCAGCTAAGCAGTTGTCTAAAAACTCTTCAATAAATTCATTTAGAGACAAGCTGTTCAGAGTTCATGAAAAACAGTAATCAATATGTGTTTCAATTCAATTAATTGTTCTCGTCATTGTGCAAAAATAAAAATCACACAGTGTGAGGGAATTGGGCCAGAAGATGTTACACTTGCAACTGGGTTAACAAAGTGTGAAAATATTTAAAATTCAGACATGCGAAGCTTCCCAGTAAGCCTTTCTGTTTAGCAGTCAAAATCACCAAGTTTCTAATTACAGTGTATAAATCTGAGAAGCTTAAAGGGAATGAGAAGACCCTAATGAGGCAGGAATGGGTGTCTTGATTATGCTAGAGTTGATTGGCATTTATCTTACAAGCTATTCTAGGTGCCTGGCGTTCAGAGTTAAATAAAACACAGACTTTGTCTCAATAAAACAAGGCAGCATTCCTGTGTGGGAGCGCCTTTAAAAGGTACAATGGGTCGGAGGGTTTGTCAATATTTTTTCAGCATACAGATGGTTGGATCTAATCTGAACAAAAATCACAGGCCCCAGAAATCAACAAGCCATGAGAGTGCATTGCAAGAAGGCTAGGACATCTGAGACAAAGAGGGGTTCTGAACAGGACAAAAACAGACATAAACACTGAGGAGAGAGAGGACCAGCTGTGTGGATAAGCCCACAAGCAAGCTCTCAAGAAGGGAGGCCCATAGGAGGTTCCCAGCTCTGTCTGGGTGAATGGGTACACTTCCTTCTGTCCTTCAGCTTTGCCACAGTGCCTGCCCAGGGCTCACTGACCCCAACCTGGCTCCTGACTCTGGTCTATAGAGGAGTTGGGGGGGAGGGTGGGATGTGGTCCAGATGGGCAGGAGGTAGTCTAGGCAGGAAGAAATCAGCTGGATCGTGACTAATACAGCCCAAAGCAAGAATTTGCATAATTCAAACTGGATCTACGTTAATTAGGACACACAATTTGCATAATGCGGCTGCTATTGGGTATAACTCCAGCCAGGCTGGTGACTAGGAAAAAAGCTCTTGTTTCCTTTCAATTGTTCAAGCCAGAAAATGTGAGAGTCATCCATTGTCCTCAGCAGCCACACCACTGATCTGCCAAGAAATTCGATCGTTTCTCCTGCTGCAGCAGACACAGTCAGGCTGAGTGGCCCCATCTCTATCACCATACCCTGTTTTGAGCACCCATCAGGTGCCCAGACCATTTCAGCACCTCCCTGCCCACCTTACCCACACTTCCCCTCTTTCACTTCTTCACACTGCAGCCAGACAGAACATCTTGAAAGGTGAATCTGATCCCGCTCCTTCTCTGCTTTGGCTTCATCTTAATTTTGGGTGCTGAATGATCTAGCCCCTGCCTGCCTCTCTGGCTTCACCTGCTGCTCCTCTTCCCAGCTCCTCTCGCCTTCTGGCATTTTCTCAAGCTCATTCGGTACTTGACCACCCATGTGACTCTGTGACTATTATTCCTTCTGCCTGTAACACTCTTTTCTTTGTACTCTTCAGGGCTGGCTCCTTCCTATTCTTCACCACCAAAAGGCTTTTTCTCTCTACTCTCCACTTGATCCAAAATAGGCTACCCACTGTTTTCTCTCTTAGCAACCTGCTTTCTTTCAAACCTTTTCCGTGACCAGCTGTTGTTTGGTTAGTGTACTTTAGTATCATTCAGTCCCCCACTGGACTTATGGGCTTGGGCCCTGTGATGGTGAGTTTCATATATCTGGACCATGGCTTGGCAGATTGTGCTCAATCATTATTCTGGATGTTTCTGTGAAAGTGTTTTTGAATAACATTGACATTTATATGGGTGGGCTTTGAGTAAAGCAGATTACCATCCATAAAATGAATGGACCTCATCTAATCAGTTGAGAGTCTGAAAAGATCAAAAGACTGAGCTTCCCCAAGTGAGAAGGATTTCTCCAGCTGATGACTTTTGACTTGAACTGTAACATCTGCTCTCCCCTAGTTTCCTAGCCTTTGGTCTTAAAATGACTAATAACAGCCATGTTTATTTTTGCTTTTCACTATATCTTAAGGACCTAAAATAATAGCTTGCACATAGTTTGTACTCAATAAATATTCCTTGAATGAATGTGTGGATTTGTGCCTTATCTTAACAAGGATTAACGATAAAACTTTTGTGTAACTAATTTAATGGTTCTCAAGTCTGGTTTCATTAGAATCACACCTTGAGATACCTTCTGCTCTCTTTTGCTATGAATCTAAAACTGCTCCAAAAAATAGTTTATTTAAAAAAAAAAATCATACCTTGAGAGCTTGAAACAATATAGATCAATAAATAGGTAGATAGATACCTGAATGGATGGATGAATGGACCTCATTGCAGTCCAAATAAATCAGAATCTCTAGGAAAGTGTTCTATCCATATGTTGTACTTGTTTGTTTGTTATTTTTAAGTTCCTTAAGAATTTCTAACATACACCCAGGGTTGGGAAGAAGCATTGTGTGAAATAAACCTGGTTGGTCTCCTCTGATATGTTATCCCACCACTAAATAAACAGTCTTGATCCCAGTTTACCCTATCTTCACTCTCATCCTGTCAGACTCCACCTCTATCTGTTGTTACAGTACAGCCAGCTCACTCAGGCACAGTGCTAGATGCTAATTTTCTCTAAGAATCAAATACAAGAAGCATTGCGTTTTTTCCTCAAGGTTACTAAACTATATGTAATAATAGAAAGCACACAGAGGTATCATCCTGTCAATATCCCTTTGCATTTTACTAATGTCGTCTTGCAACTCTAATGCTGAAGCCCACCACAGACTTTCCCTTACGAATCTTTTCCCCTCTCCTAAACAGTAGAAGTTAGTTCTCTTGTGTTTTTTTGTTAGATTAAAAAAGACATACGCACACACAAAACTCTAATAGATTTGCCCAGAGGCCTTCCCTAAATCTTAAAAGTCAGGGCCCTGGGATGTCTAGGAGCCATTTTTTCTAGCACACTGCTCATCACTCAACCTCCATAGGATGTTTCCTTCCAGAAACTTGAAAAATGCAGGCGTCCCTGGGCAGATGCCATATACAGGTCATTCAGGCTGACAGGGAGGCTGACAGGTATTTCAATAGAAACAGCTCTGGTTGAAAAGAATGATTTCTGGCACTCAGAGTCTGGAAGGAAAGGAAGTTGCATTCTGATACGAGTGAGTTGCATTTATGTAAGAGGGTCCATTAGAGCTGCCAGTCATCCATTTGTAGAATATCAGTAATGCCTACATGTTTGCCTTGGGGTGTTTCTTTTTTCTGTGACAACACAGGTATTTGTGATGGAGCCAGGTAATGTGACAGTGGAAATCAACAAACGCATAGCAGTTGTTACCTATAGGACAGCAAATCATGTTCTTCTGGCAAGGAGATTTTCACAGTAAACATTAATCATTCAGTTCAGCTGTAGAAACAATAGGGGTAGTAGCAATGAAAAATTTTCCTGCAGTGTGCACATGTGAATACGTATGTTTGTTTCAATGTATGCATGTATGAGTATTTTTTTTGTGAGTTTATGAGGTTGTATACTGGCATACCTATTCACACATGTATTAGTATGTTTTTCAGCATGTCTGTGTGGAGCTTTGGTGAAGATTCGACTGTACCCAATCTTCCCAACTTCATCCTCAGAATTGCAGTTTCTTTCTTTCCTTTTTTTTTTTTTCTTTAAGAGACAGCATCTTGCTGTTTTGCCCCAGACTAGAGTACAGTGGCATGATCTCAGCTCACTGCAACCTTAACCTCCTGAGCTTGGATGATTCTTCCG
>NW_007071630.1:0-496 GCF_000164805.1 Carlito syrichta
AATTTGGAGAGACCTCATTTCTACAATAAAAATCAAAATATTAGCCGGGAATGGTGTCACACACCTGAATTACCAGGTACTTGGAGGGTGAGGTGGAAGGATCACCTGAGCCCTGTAGGTCAAGGCTGAGGTGGCCGTGAGCCTGCCACTGCACTCCAGCCTGGAAAAAAGAGTGAGACGTCGACACAGAAAAAAAAATGAGAAAGAAAGAGAGTAGGAGAGAAACATTAGACTGGAATTGACATCAAAAAATTGAATCCTAATTCTTTAATTATTGTTAGTTTATTTTTAGTCACAGTCTCAGTCTGTTGCTCAGGCTGGAGTACTGTGGCATGTTAATGGCCACCACAGCCTTGGTGTTCTGGGTTCAGGTGATCTTTCTGCCTCAGCCTTCCACTTAGCTGGAACTGCAGGCATGCACTATCATGCCTGCCTAGTTTTTTAAAATTTATTATAGAGATGAGGTCTTGCCAACTTTCCCAGGCTGGTCTCAAAC
>NW_007071631.1:0-315 GCF_000164805.1 Carlito syrichta
ATTAACCCCAAAGTCAGAGGAAAACAAGCAAAGAAAAAACTTTATAAGAACCTCATGACAGGGATAACCAATCATATTTCAATAATCAGCCTGAATGTAAATGAACTAAATGCACCACTGAAAAGACACAGGATGGTGGGCTGGAGAAGAAACCATGACCCAATTATTTGCTGCATCCAGGAGACTCATCTCACTTCAAGGGATGCACACAGACTCAAAGTTAAAAGTTGGAAAATGAGTTTCCAGACAAATGGATCACAAAAGAAGGCAGAAGAGTTGCAATCTTAATATCAGACAAAACAACATTTAAGCTAT
>NW_007071632.1:0-417 GCF_000164805.1 Carlito syrichta
TGAATAGCCAAAACAATCCTTAGCAAAAGAAACAAAGCAGGAGGTATCACACTTCCAGACTTCAAACTTTACTATAAGGCTACAGTAATCAAAAGAATCTGGTATGGGTACAAGAACAGGCACATAGAACAATGGAACAGGATAGAGATTCTGAAAGCAAAGCCTCAATTCCTCAACCGACTCATCTTTGACAAAGCCTCCAACAACAACCACTGGGGAGAGGAGAATCTATTTAGTAAATGTTGCTGGGAAAACTGACTGATCACATGCAGAAGATTGAAACAGAACCCCTATCTATCACCATACACAAACAATTAACTCTAAGTGGATCAAAGACCTAAATGTAAAACCTCAAACTATAAGAATCTTAGAAAACGCAAGAGACAGCCTTATGGAAATTGGAACTGGCAACCAATT
>NW_007071633.1:0-834 GCF_000164805.1 Carlito syrichta
GCCCAAGTTTCAAGTTTACAAATCCCTAAGTCACCTGAAGTTATTGTCCATCTAGTCTACTCTTTGATAATGACACATAGAGCTGCTTAAACCTTTTTTGTATTGTAGGAGAGACTTTTTAAAGAAAGAAAGAAGGTGTCCTCAACTTGAACATCTTTACTACTTTCCTATTTTATGTTTCTTATTCACAACCACTATATTTTCTCTCTCATTACAGTATTTTTCTTCTAGTCAATCTAGAAACATCTTTCCTTATGACATTATTTGCAATATAGGCTTTAAATTTTATTATATTTATATATAGTATTATATATTTAATACATTTTATTCTTTTTAATAGTATTGTATTAAAACACTGTTAATTAACAACTGTCTCATTCATTTTTATTATATACATTAAACAGTATTTTCTTTGTGGCTGATAGGTAATTACATAGTGGCTAAGTGCAGTTTGTTTCTGTATTACATCTTTAGTATTTCTGCATAAACAGACTGTAAAAGTAATCTGGAAATTTAGGTTCTCAGAATTTAGAAGAGAAAAACAAAAACAATAGATTGAAACTAAGATGCATATGTGCTATCTCTAAGTATACAGATATATATGTTTTTCCTGTTAGGTATCTGCTCTTTTAAATATGTGCTAATGTCATTTTGACTTACATATGTAAAACTTAACTATAATCATCCTTTATGTCAAAAATGACAATTACTGTATTCTGTGTATGTTCTGCTTTAAACTCACACATATTTGACCACTTGCCTTTTGATCTTATGTCTGTGTTTTAAAAACAAGTCAGTATCATCTACACATTTTATACTGTGGCTACCCATATG
>NW_007071634.1:0-526 GCF_000164805.1 Carlito syrichta
GCCGGGCGTGGTAGTGCACGCCTGTAATTCCAGCTACTTGGAAGGCTGAGGCGGAAGGATCGCCGGAGTCCAGAGGGTCGAGGCTGTGGTGGCCGGGAGCGGCCACTGCACTGCACTCCAGTCTGGGTGACAGAGTGAGACTCCAACTCAAAAATAAAAATATAAATAAATAAATAAATAGGCTGGGCGTGATGGCACACGACTATAGTTCCTGCTTCTTGGAAGGCTGAGGCGGAAGGATCACCAGAGTCCAGCAGGTCGAGGCTGCAGTGGCCATGAGCATGGCACTGCACTCCAGCCTGGGCAACAGCGTGAAACGTCGACTCAGAATAAAAAAGAAGCTGTTCAAGTCACGCAGCTGGAAAGCAGGAGCTGGGAACTGAAATGGGTAGTCTGGCCCCAGGCTATAGAGCCCTTTTCTTTTCTTTTTTTTCCCCAGTTGGAGTCTCACTCCGTCGCCCAGACTGGAGTGCAGTGGCCGCTCCCGGCCCGCAGCCTCAACCTGCTGGGCTCCAGCGATCCTTCT
>NW_007071635.1:0-334 GCF_000164805.1 Carlito syrichta
CTCTTCATTCCATTGCACTCTATTCTATTTCATTCTTCTCCACTACTCTACCTTCAATCCCATTGCATTCCATTCCTCTCCATTATATTTTCCTACATTCCTTTCCTATCAATTCAATTCCATTACATTCCACTACATTTCTTTCCTCTCTATTCCATTCCTCTGCATTTGATTCCTTTCCTCTGCATTCCATTCCATTCTTTTCCATTTTATTCCTTTCCTTTCCATTGATCTCACTTACATTCAATTTCTTAACACTCCATTACATTCCTTTCTTTCTTTCTTCTCCATTCCATTGATTGCATTCCATTCCTCTTCATTTTCCTCCACTCTA
>NW_007071636.1:0-429 GCF_000164805.1 Carlito syrichta
GCTGAGGTGAGTGAATTGCCTGAGCCTGCAGGTTCGAGACCCGCCTGGGCAGTGAGACCTCATCTCTACAATAAATCAAAAAGTCAGCCGGGCGTGGTAGAGCATGCCTGTAATTCCAGCTACTTGGAAGGCTGAGGTGGAAGGATTGCCGGAGCCCAGCAGGTCAAGGCAGCGGTGGCCAGGAGTGGCCACTGCACTTCAGTCTGGGTGACAGAGTGAGAATCCAATTCAAAAAACAAAAAAAAATACCTGCACACATATGTTTGTTCCACCTCTATTCACAATAGCAAAAACATGGTACCAGTCATGTTGCCCATCGAAGCTCAACTGGATTTAAAAAGTGGTACATATACACAATGGAATATTAGGTAGCCACAAAGAAGGACAAATATATGGACTTTGCAGCCAACTGGATGGATTTGGGGTCGA
>NW_007071637.1:0-399 GCF_000164805.1 Carlito syrichta
CTAGCAAGCTGACTAGCCAACTGACTTACCTAGCTGACTTAAGCTAGCAAGGTGGCTAACTAGCTCAATTAACTAGCTAGCTACCTACCTAGCCAGCAGGCTATCCGGCTGACTTAACTGGCTGACTTGAACAGGTAGCCTGCAGGCTAGCAATATGACTTATCTAGCTAGATACCTACCTAGACAGCTGTCTAGACAGCTGACTAAACTAGGTGACTAGACCAGCTAGCCAGTTGGCTAACCAGCTTACTTAACTTGAAGACATCACTATCTAGCCATTTAGCTATCTAGCTGACTTTACTAGCTAGCTACCTACCTTGTCAGTTGGCTAGCCAGCTCTCTTTTATTTTTGAGTTGGAGTCTCACTCTGTCGCCCAGACTGGAGTGCAGTGGCCGCTC
>NW_007071638.1:0-472 GCF_000164805.1 Carlito syrichta
CAGACATGGAGTTGGTAAATACTTTTTCCCAGTCTGTGGGCTGTCTCCCTGCTCTCTTGGTGGTTTCTTTGGCTTTGCAGAAGCTTGTCAGTTTGATAAGGTCCCATTTGTCTATGTTATCTCTTATGGCCTGTGAGTTTCAGGTTTTGTTCAGGAATTGGATGCCAGTCCCAATTTCCATAAGAGTATGTCTGGCATTTTCTAAGTTTCTTACATTTTGAGGTTTTACATTTAGGTCTCTAATCCATTTAAAGTTAATTTTTGTGTATGGGGATAGATAGGGGTCTTGTTCGAGTCTTCTGCATGTGGTCAGCCAGTTTTCCCAGCACCGTTTACTGAATAGGTTCTCCTCTCCCCAGTGGTAGGTGGTTAAGGCTTTGTCGAAGATGAGTTGGTTGAGAAATTGAGGTTTAGCTTCTGGAATCTCAATTCTATTCCATTGTTCTATATGCCTGTTTTTGTACCAATACCA
>NW_007071639.1:0-573 GCF_000164805.1 Carlito syrichta
AGTGGCCGGGAGCGGCCACTGCACTCCAGTCTGGGGGACAGAGTGAGACTCCAACTCAAAAAAAACAAACAAACAAAAAATCATGATGTCAAATAATCAACGAATCTGATTCCTACCGCCATTTTATACACAGAACTACATGAGCATTTGACTCTTACCATTGACAATGTCAAGGCACTGGGTATATTACTAATAAGATGACAGAGGGCTATATTTGTTCACAAACAAGAGTGACATTCAATGACTGACTTCTATATCCCTTTATTACATTAATTATGGTAACTATGCATCTATGTTGTTTTTTTTAAGTTGGAAGATTTAATCATATTAAATTGAGAAACAAAACTCTAGCATAAATGAATTTTTTATTTATTTATCTTGAATTGGAGTCTCACTCCGTCACCCAGACTGGAGTGCAGTGGCCACTCCCGGCCACCGCAGCGTCAACCTGCTGGGCTCTGGCGATCCTTCCGCCTCAGCCTTCCAAGTAGCCAGAACTATAGGCGCACACTACCACGCCTGGCTAATTTTTTTGATTTATTGTAGAGACGAGGTCTTGCCAAGTTGCCCAGG
>NW_007071640.1:0-447 GCF_000164805.1 Carlito syrichta
ATAAATGTAATTAAATACATCAACAGATGTCAAAACAAAAACCACATGATTATATCACTAGATGCAGAAAAAGTTTTTGATAAAATTCAGCACCCTTCTTGATAAAAACCCTTGAATATCTAGGCATACATGGAACATACCTCAAAATAGTAATAGCCATCTATGAGAAACCCACAGCCAGTATACTCCTAAACAGACAAAAATTGGAAGCATTTCTCCTGAAAACTGGAACAAGACAAAGATGCCCACTCTCACCTCTCCTATTCAATATAGTATTGGAAGTCCTGGCTAGAGCAATCATAAAAGAGAAGGCGATCAGGGGTATTCAAATAGGAAAAGAGGAAGTCAAGTTATCTCTCTTTGCAGATGACATGATTGTATGCCTTGTAAACCCAAGAGAATCTGTCAAAAACCTCCTTGCACTGATAAAGGACTTTGGCAAAGTCT
>NW_007071641.1:0-367 GCF_000164805.1 Carlito syrichta
TGAACCCCTTCCAGCACCTGAGCCCTTCCATTTCCTGTACCCTTTCCAATACCCATACCCCAAACGAACTCCTGAACCCATTCCCGCAACTAAACATTCCAATTCCTCATCCCTTTAAAACACCTTTACCCTTTCAAATTCCTAAACCCCTTCCAGCTCCTGAAGCCTTCCAGTTCCTGTACCCTTTCGAATACCCATAGCCCAAACAAATCCTGATCACATTCCAGCACCTGAAACCTTCCAATTCCCGTTCCCCCTCCAATACCTGTACCCCTACCAAACACCTGAACCCCTTCCAGCTCCTGAGCCCTTCCATTTCCTGTACCCTTTCCAATACCCATACCCAAACCAACTCCTGAACTCATTC
>NW_007071642.1:0-523 GCF_000164805.1 Carlito syrichta
AGCCACATTTATATAGACCCAAGGATTTTCTGGGTGGATGGCATACAGAGTGCTGTGCTGGGCCATGTCCCTTCCCCTTTAGTCAACAGCCACTATCACTGAGCTAGGTGCTTTCTCCCCCCTTCAGGAGAGGACACACCATCACTTTCAGTGGCTTTTTAGTCCAGATATTGGACAAAGTTTGGGGGGCTTAGGTTATTAAGAACAACTGTGCTTTAGGTGCCCAGATTGACCACATATATAGCAGTTGATACCATCCCCTTAGCAGGTTTATCCTTATCAGGCCCGTTTTGGAGCTGGAGCTTTTGCCTTTAGTGGCAACTGCCAATTTGTTTACCTTTTTTTCTGGCTGGTGCTCATTTTGGAGTTGTTTTCTTTTTCTTTTTCTTTTTTTTTTGTTTTACGACTTTCCAATGATGTCTATAAGAACGCCTGGTTTAAAACCCTTTAGAGTGAACAGACCACGAAGATGTGAAATGATTTGTTTCTACATATTCCTAATTATGAACAGGCAAAATTGTCA
>NW_007071643.1:0-350 GCF_000164805.1 Carlito syrichta
TATCCCATGCTCATGGATTGGAAGAATCAACATCGTGAAGATGTCCATCTTACCTATGGCAATCTACAGATTTAATGCAATACCCATCAAATTACCAGAAAATTTCTTCTTAGATCTAGAAAAAACAATACAGGAATTCATATGGAAACACAAAAGACCAAGAATATCAAGAACAATCCACAGAAAAAAAAGTACAAGGTATCATATTACCAGACTTTAAACTTTACTATAAAGCTACAATAATCAAAACAGCAGGTATTGGTACAAGAACAGTCATATAGATCAATGGAATAGAATTGAGATTCCAGAAGCAAAACCTCAATTTCTCAACCAACTCATCTTCGACAAAC
>NW_007071644.1:0-520 GCF_000164805.1 Carlito syrichta
TTGTTCAGCATCATGCTGTTTAGTGACCATGTCTTTGCAGGTTTGGGGGAAATTTTGTTGGTGTTGATATTTATTTTTGTTCCACTATGGTCTGAAAAGGTGCATGGCAAGATTTCAATCTTATGAAATTTGTTTATGTTTGATTTATGGCCAATGATGTGGTCGATCTTGGAGTGCGTTCCATGTGGTGGTGAGTAGAATGTACATTCTGTGGTCTTTTGGTAGAGTGTTTTGTAAGTATCAATTAAGTACATTTGTTCAAGAGTCTATTGAGGTTCTGGATGTCCTTGCTGATTTTTTGTCTTGATGATCTGTCCAGGGTTGTGATTGGGGTATTAAAGTCCCCTGCTATGATAGTGTTAGAGTCAATCTCTTTTTTAAGTTTGCCTAGAAGGTGCCTACGAACATTGGTGCTCCTATGTTAGGTGCATATATGTTTAGGATGGATATTTCTTGTTGGTGGATTGAACCTTTTATCATTATATAGTGACCTTCTTCATCTTTTTTGATTTTTGATAGC
>NW_007071645.1:0-343 GCF_000164805.1 Carlito syrichta
CACCAGTCGACTAGTTAAGTCTTCTGACCAGTCAGCTCACTCGCCAGATGAATAAAGTCAACTGACCAGTCAGCTCACATGCCGTCCGACCTGTTAAGTCAGCTGACCAGTCAGGTCACTCACTGGCCGAGGCGTTAAGTCAGTTCACATGTCTGTTCACTCACCGGCTGACTAGTTAAGTCAGCTCACCTGTCAGCTCAATCTCTGGTCGACTAGTTAAATTACTTAACCAGTCTTCCTACTAGTTAAGTCATATGACCAATTGGCCGACTAGTCAGTCAACTTGTCAACTGACAATTAGTTCAGCTAACTAGTCAGCCGACATGTTAGGGCAGCTAACTAG
>NW_007071646.1:0-562 GCF_000164805.1 Carlito syrichta
ACCTGCAGGCTCAGGCAATCCACTCACCTCAGCCTCCCAAAGCGCGGGATTACAGGATGAACCATCGAACCCGGCTATTTTATTATTTTTTAGAGACAGGGTCTTGCTACATCGACCAACTCCAACTTCTGGGTTCAATTGATCCTCCTGCCTCAGCCTCCAGAGTAGCTGGGATTACAGATGTGCCACCATACCCCGTCAGGGCAACATTATATATATATATATTTATATATTCATAATATATAAATAAATATATATTTATTTATATATTATGAATATATAAATATATATATATTAATTGGAATATCACTCTTGTCGCCCAGGCTAGAGTGCAGCAGCATGCTCGCGGCAACCGCAGCCTCAACCTACCGGGATCAGGCGATCCTTCCGTCTCAGCCTTCCACGTAGCTGGAACTACAGATGCACACCACCATGCTCGGTTAGCTTTTGTGGTTTATTCTCTCACCAAGTTGCCCAGGCTGGTCTTGAATCCCTGGGCTCAGGCAATCCTCTTGTTTCGGTCTCCCATAGTGCTGGGATTACAGGTTGAGCAATCATGCCG
>NW_007071647.1:0-563 GCF_000164805.1 Carlito syrichta
AGAATAAACAAGATCGATGGTCCCCTAGCTAGACTGACCAAGAAAAAGAGAGAAAAAGTCCAAATAAACACAATCAGAAACAAAAAAGATGAAGCCACATCTGACCCTGAAGAAATACAAAAGATTATTAGAGACTACAATGTACACTTGTATGGAAACAAACTTGAAAACCTGAAGGAAATGGAGGACTTTCTGACAACACACAACCTGCCTAGGTTGAAAAAGAAGAAATTGAGACCCTAAATAGACCAATAACAATCAAGGAAATTGACTACATAATAAGAAAACTACCTACAAAAAAAAAAAGCCCTGGTTCAGATGGCTTTCCAGCAGAATTCTACAAGACATTTAAGGAGGAGCTGATACCAATCCTACTGAAGGTATTCCAGGCAATTGAAAAAGATGGAACTCTCCCCAAATCATTTTACGAAGCCAACATCACATTGATACCCAAGCCAGGTAAAGACCCAACAAAGAAGGAGAATTACAGGCCAATATCTTTGATGAACATAGATGCTAAAATTCTCAACAAGATCCTAGCAAACCAGATTCAACAACACATC
>NW_007071648.1:0-454 GCF_000164805.1 Carlito syrichta
TGTAGAGATGAGGTCTTGCCAAGTTGCCCAGGCGGGTCTCAAACCCGCAGGCTCAGGCAATCCACACACCTCAGCCTTCCAAAGCGTGGGATTACAGGCTGAGCTACCCAGCCCGGCTTATTTTTTGACTTATTGTAGAGACGAGGTCTCACCATGGTACCCAGCCTGGTCTCAAACCCATGAGCTCAGGGAATCCTCTCGCCTCGGCCTCCCAAAGTGCTGGGATTACAGGTGTGAGCCACTGTGCCCGGCCCAAGACAAGTTCTTTAGATTTTAGATGTACATAGTCTTAACTGGCAATGGGGTAGTTTAGGAAAGTATGAATTGTTTTTTGTTTTTTTTTTAATCAATATTTTTTATTATGGTTTTGTGGGGTATAGTTAAGTGTTAGGTATACAATTACGTTTCATTCAGGCACCCTGTTGATAAGAGGTATTTCCCCATCCCCAGACAG
>NW_007071649.1:0-331 GCF_000164805.1 Carlito syrichta
TCCAATTAAAAAAAAAAAAGACTTATTATTGGTTGGATGCCGTAGCTCACGCTTATAATCCCGACAATTTGGGAGGCCTCGGTGAGAGAATTGCTTGAACCCATAGGTTCAAGACCAGCAAGACCTCATCTCTACAATAAATCAAATAATTAGCTGGGCGTGGTGGCTCAGGCCTGTAGTTCCAACTATGTGGAAGCCTGAGGCAGAAGGATCGCCAGAGCCCTGCAGGTCTACTGCACTCCAGCTTTGGAGACAGAGTGCGACACTGACTCAAAAAAAAAACAAAAAAAACAGACTTATTTATTTTTGCGGTTTACAAATCTCTCAAGGC
>NW_007071650.1:0-312 GCF_000164805.1 Carlito syrichta
ATGACAGAAATGTTTTATAATGGTGCGAGTTACATGGATACATGCATTTTTTTTTTTTTTTCAAATCTGTTTGGACTGTACAATTAAGACCTTTATATTTCACAGAATGTAAATTAATCCCAAATAGGTATATAAAATATGATTTTTAAATAGAACTCATTTTCCATTAAAACTATTTCAAAGATATTTCAGAGTTCAAATAAATATACTAATTTTGTTTGTTTTTTTTGAGTTGGAGTCTCACTCTGTCGCCCAGACTGGAGTGCAGTGACCACTCCTGGCCACCGCAGCCTCCACCTGCTGGACTCCGGC
>NW_007071651.1:0-348 GCF_000164805.1 Carlito syrichta
GACTGAAATAATCATACTTTGGTGATGAAAAATGTATACTGCTAAAACTGTCCTTGAAAATAATTAAGCAGTTTTTTATAAAGTTATATATATATATATATATATATATCGCATAACTTCGGTAATTGTTTTTAACTTTCAAATTCTTGTTTTAGTTAACTACCTAGTCTATCAATAATTTAAAAGTCTGTATTAAAGTCTACTATCTTTATTGCTGTCTCACTCATAATTTTACTCTTTTGTATTTTCTTTCTTTTTTTTTTTGAGTTGGAATCTCACTCTGTCGCCCATACTGGAGTGCAGTGGCCACTCTCGGCCACTGCAGCCTCGACCTGCTGGGCTCCGGTG
>NW_007071652.1:0-394 GCF_000164805.1 Carlito syrichta
AGCTAGTTAAATCAGCTAGTTAACACAGCTGGAGAACTATGTAGCCAGCTTGTTAAGTCAACTGGCTAGCTGGTTACGTCAGTTTGTTAAATCAACTGACTAGCCAGCTGCCTATGATAGTAGCTATCTAGTTAAGTCAGCTGGCTAGCCAGCTGGCTAGCTAGTTAAGTCACCTAATTGAGTGAACTTGGTGGCCAGCTGGTTAGCTAGATAGTTAGGTAGTTAAGTCATCTGGCAAGCCAGTGGACTATGTAGGTAGGTAGCTGGTTAAGTCAGTTGGCTAGCAATTAGGCTTTCTATTTATAAGAACTAGTTAAGTCAGCTGGCTATCCACCTGGCTAGCTAGGTAGAGAGCTAGTTAAGTTTGATGGCTAGCCAGCTGACTACTTCATTA
>NW_007071653.1:0-19544 GCF_000164805.1 Carlito syrichta
TTTAATCTCTCCATTAATGTCTTGATATCTAGGTTTGTAATTTGAGACCCTTCATTCTGGGGGCTCTTCATTGTTTGTATTCCAAAGTCAGTTTTCTCAGTATCTGCCCTCCCAGAGGTCTGGGAGAGACTCATACTCTTCTTTTGATTTTTCTTCATTTGTGTAGATTTTTCTCTCTCTCCCCCTTTCCCTCCCCTGCTTTAATTCTGTGTTTGAGGGAAGGTGGGGTTGCTTTTGTTTCACTTCTGCAATATCCTGTTCTTCCCTATGAGGGTCTTCAGGTTTTGTTCACTTTTGAGGTTAGAGTGTGGGCTGTGGGCTGTATTTTTTGCAGTTGTTTTTTTTTGAATTGGAGTCTCATTTGGTCACCCAGACTGGAATGCAGTGGATGCTCCTGGCCACTGCAGCCTCACCTGCTGGGCTCTGGAGATCCTTCCACCTCAACCTTCTGAGTAGCCGGAATTACAGTCATGTGCTACCATGCCAGCTGATTTTTTAATTTATTGTAGAGATGAGGTCTCACTGCCCAGGCGGGTCTCAAACCCATGGGCTCAGGCAATCCACTCACCTCAGCCTCCCAAAGGTGTGGGATTACAGGCTGAACCACCGAGGCCAGCTACTTTTTGCAGTTTTTGGGGGAAGTTGTGGTTCAGAATGTATATGCTGATTCTAGCATACACCAATAGGTGTATGAGCACACTGGAACATGTTTCCCTCTGCCTTACAATCTGTCCGTGCAGCAGTATGTAGGCTTGGTCCCTAGATTAATAGGGGTTATAAAAGAGGAAAATAATGGTGGAATGGGTGTTCAATAGGAAGTTAGAAAGAGTGAAGAGTGAGAGGGAACACAGATATACATACCAACCATCAGTTCAGAAAGAGACACAAGGCTGGAGAGAAGTGAAAAAAGACACGTAAGAAAGATTCCCTAAAGAATTCTGGTAGCTACACAGAGACCGACCAATAAAATCATGAAACAGTGTAAGTCAGAAAGCAAGCAACAAAAGTGATCAAAACAGTCAAAATGATAAAATCTAAAGTCAAAATAAGAGATCAGACTAAAGTCACTTTGGCTCTGATCTCTGGCCTCTCCCCTTTGTTTTGCATTGCAGGCAGCTAGATTTACTCACAGTTTGGTTTTTTTTTTTTTAACCTGCTGCCTGGGAGTTGCTTTTGTCTGATTCAGCATAGGGGTGGGGCTTTGTCTCCTGTTTAGTGACGTTACCTTAGAAACTGAGGTGGAGGTTGGTGATAGGTGGGTAGGGCAATGGAAATCTCTGCTTGGAGAATGGCCGAGGCAGTTTCACTTTTGCAGGTCTGTTTCTCTCCACTTTTCTGGGTCCCCAAGCTTGGGGTCACATGCTGAGTGCCTTAGCCAGGGTGGGCCCAGAGCTCCAGAGCTGCAAAGCTCTAAAGAGCAGGCAGTGAGTGGCAAGAGTGGCCCTGGGCCCCCCACAGAGTCTTCAGCCAGGAATGGGACCGGTGTCTCTGAGAGGTGGGCGCCCAGAGCTTCCCTGATTGACTGGCAGCTTGGTGCTGGGTGCTGGGCGAGAGATGATGTAGTCAGGGAGGGAGCCAAGACCCAAGACTCCCACACAGGTGGGAGTCACATATGGTGAAACAGCAGCAGCAGGGGGCCGCAATATCTGGCCCTATGTGGGACCGAAGGTCCCTGGACCTTGAACCAGCGCAGCTGATGGTGGGCTGGGGGATGGGGGAAGAAAAGTAAGAGTCTTTTTGGGAACTCACGTTTAGAGAATCTCACAAGTCCCCCTATGCCATCGCCATCTTACCAGAACCTCTTTTTCCTTTATTTTAAAATAGGCTTTTCTGAAATTGGCCAACTTTGCTTTTACTTCTTGTATGACTCTCAGGAAGCAAAGTTCTCTTTGTTTGTTTTAGCTATCCAATCTATGATTTCTGTGACTGTCATCTGGGGCAGGTCATTCAGGAGGGTTTCTATTGTTTGTGCTCTAATAGCTGTTTATTTGGGCATGGTCTCTTTAGTACTTTGAGGGTTGATATATTTTTTCATTGATTTTTCTTCATTTGTGACAGGCCTTTTTTGTGGCTCTGAAGCTAGTCACTGACCCTAGGCTCTAGGGTTCTTTCTGTGGTTCAATACAGGTCACTCAGTGAGAGAGGGAGGGACACTTACTTATATTCCTTGCTCCACTCTTTGGCAGGTTTTTCAGTATAGCAGCCTCTGCTGCTAGCACTCTGTGGTGAGTGGGTAAAAGGATAGTCTCCCATCTGCTGTCTGTGTTTTGTAGCCCAGAAGCTTTCCCACCCAGAAAACCTTTGGGTATCTTTTGTGTCACTCCTTCCCTGTTCAAGTCCCCACTGTGCTCTTGAAAAAGAACTAGTTCCTTGCCACAGGGAAGTTGGATGGAATCTGCCCCATAGGCACACAGGCTTGGAGGTGATTAGGTGATTCTTCCTAATCTGGCTGGCAAGGTGGGCCAGGTGCCCAGATTCCCACATCTGCCATCATTTTCTAGTCTCTATGTGTTCAGAGAGACCTTTGCTGAGTGTAGGGTGCTTCATCTGTCCAAAGTGTTCAAGATGTCTCCATCTATTGGCAGTTTGGTCCCTACTCTCTGCCTTGCTTGATGATAGTGACACCAGTCTGTTGCCTAACAGTGGCCATCTTAGATCCCCTTCCCCCCATTTTTTGGGTAAGAGTATAATAGTAATAGCTTTCTCTGTTTCAGGTTTTGGGCTGTTACCACAACTCTTTATGTTGGCTTTAATGCAATGGTAATTTTTATTTGACAGGTGAGAAATATGTGTATTAGGGAAGTTAAGTAACTTGGCCGTGTGACTCTGCTACAATGTGCAGAGATGGAAGTAACTATAAGTCTGCTTAAACCTCAACTCTCATTTTCCGAATGATTATGCTGTACTGTATCTTCTTCTTTACAATGCCATAAATAACACATAAATGGTATATTTACTTAAACATTTCTCCCTTTGAAACAAGTTTGTTCTAGTTTTCTAAGTCATACTCAACTTGTCATGTATATGGAAATAATACATTTGAGATAAATTATAGGTAAAAAGAACCAATAATTAAAAATACATATTATATTAGTAAGAATCTCAGGAAAGATGGCATATTCATGGTGGGTAATTTCAAAAGAGTTTAATAAAGGAATTATGGTAAGAATATAGGTAGGGTTAATATCAGTCTGTCCAGGCTGCCAGAATGCTAGAGACTGGGTGGATAAATACCAGAGACTAATTCATCATCAAGCTCCTAACCTCAAGACCTCATCTAAACCTAATTATCTCTCAAAGACCCCATTTCCAATACTATCACACTGTGGGGGTCAGGGCTACAATATGTGAATGTTGGGTAGACACAATTAAGTCCATAACAATTAGGAAAACTGCAATGGATACTTAAGTATCTTGGAGCTAGAAACATTTGGGAGTTACTCTAAAATCTGAAAGAGGTAGAGACAGTTGGGCCACTACTATGGAAAGAGAAAATGGATGTGATAAGGGCTACCTGACAGGAGTTCTAACCATAGTTGTGTAATGCAGCCAGTCAGCAGCAATCCCAACCCAGAGGAAGTGGGGCCTTCACTCTTCTGCCTCTCTTAGTAGTGGAAGCTGACTAGAAGCTAGAGAGGATTGAAAACCATACTGTCCATACTGTTAGCTTCTCAAGGCACAGAACAGACTGGAAAAGGGAGAGTGGATCTAGAAGGGCAAAAGAAAGACACAAAAATGTATCTACTGTCTGCTTCATCTTATAACTAGTTCCTTTATCTACTACAGACCTTTTTATTAATCTCTTTCCTCTTACATTACTCTCAGTCCCGTCATTGGTTATCTCCTCCATACCAATTACTATGATGGAACATTGCCTTGTGTATGTGTTTGTGTGTGTGTGTGCGTGTGTGTGTGTGTGTGTGTGATGTGTGTGTATGTGTGTGTACTTTGCAATTGTGTGAATCTCTTCATGATAAGTCTAAGGACAGGGACTTTTTGTTATCATTGTTGTGTTCACTCTCCTGGGTGTCTCTTCCTTTATGTACAGGGAAGATTATAATTCCTGGTCCTATTGTGTTTGTGTGGGCTCATATAGCTTATTTAAGTCAATGAGTTGTAGGAGAAGTGAGAGAGTCATTTCTAAACAGAAATAGTTAATCACTCAGGCAACATACTCTAGCACTATTTCTCTTCCCCACTATCATAGTGACCAACAATATTTAGGATGGTTGCTGCTCTGTCAGTCGGTATCAGGAATAAAATGGTAGCCATGTGGAATGAGAGAGAGAGAGAGATGTAGTACTTTATTTTCAAAAGTCTCTGAGATTTTGGAATCGTTTTTTAGCAGAAGATAACATGCCCATTTTGATGATCCTCATTTACAGAAAAAAATGAACAAACTTGTCATTTTTAATTTGGATAGAATCTTTGTAGAGCCTGTAATTATCAAAGTAGCTAGTTTACATAATTTTGAAACTTTGGCTAGTCAATATATCCTTGTCATGACCTCAAAATTCATAAGTTTCATATTATATTCTGTCTCACAGTAGAAAGATTTCTAAATATAACTCTTATTAATGCCAATGCTCCTTTGCATATTGGAATGACACTCTAGCCCTTGAAATTGTAAGTTTAAGTGAGAACAACACATGGAAGACAGATCAGAATCAGGCAGGCAGCCTCTCCTGAGAGAATAAGAATTAATTTGAGTTTTGAATTTATTCTTTTGATATTCTATTATTCTCAACAATAGTGAGTAATTTTAAGATGGAAAATTGAAGCTGCCTGGGCCTGTTCTATTCTCTCATGTCTAGTTTACTCTTGTTATTCAAATATGATTCTCATTTATTACTTTTATTTCTTACAAAGTGGGCCTATAGACATGTGCATTGTTCTTGTACTGAATGTTAAGCAGGAAATAAAAAAAAGGTTTCTAGCACAACAAATTCAAAGAAAGTGTGAATAATCTGAAGTTGAGTGCACCAAAAGTCAAGACCATGCTTTAATTTCCTATTTTACTTAATCTTGTTTTGGGTAAGAATGTATGTATAATTTTATAGGTTTAAAGCTAACCCAAACTAATACAAACATTAACCAACTACAGCCATTAATCAGTTTGTGTGTGTGTCTGTGTGTAATTCTTTTGGAAAATAATACAGAGACAATCATTATCTGTCAGTTTCAACAAACAATTTGTATGCTTACTTGCTTATTGCAGAGTGGAAGAAAGTGGGATCAGACATGAATATGGACCTCGTCTTGTTCAATGTGTCTGAAGACCACCATTTTAGCACCCAACTCAAGAATCATAATGCAAATAGAAAGAGAGTTTTAAAATGAGCTCTAGAATGTGTGAAATACAAGAGAACTTTTCAAAGTGATGTTATTAAAAGATTAATGAATACATGACTCAAAAAAGGATGAGAAGTAATTAGAATCTTACTGATTTCTGACTCAGAACATAAAATAATAAAATGAAATCTAGGTGGAAGAGTTGTCAATAGTATAGAAAAAAAATCTGGCTGCTACATAAAAGATAGCCTTTGGTAAAAAGCAAGATTTTGCTTTGTTTGGTGGAGTTAGGGGAAAAAGCCTTTTAAAGAAGGTGTTGCTCTTGTGGGTTTCATAGGTAAAAAACCCCAGTAAAGTAAGTTAATGTCCATGGCATCCTAATCTGACCTACTATACTTCATATATTATTTTAAACATTTTTAATGCTTATTTTACTAGTAGCAACATTTGTTTTATCTTCCCACATCAATTATTTTTATTTATTCACTTGACAAATGAAAATTATATTTATGGTATAAAACACGATGTTTTGAAATATGAATCCATTGTAGAATGGGTAAATCAAGCTATTATATGCATTAATTCACATACATTTTTTTTGTGGTGAGAACACTTAAAGTCTACACTTTTAGCAATTTTTTTTTAGCTGGGGTGTCATTCTGTTGCCCAAGCTGACAACAGTTCACTTCATCCTAAACCTCGTGGGTTCAAGAGATCCTTCTGCCTCAGCCTCTAGAGTAGCTGGGACTACAGGCACATGCCACCACACCTGCCTTATTTTTAAATTTTTTGTAGAAGACAAGGTCTCACTATTTTGCCCAGGCTGATCTCGAACTCTTAGGCTCAAACAATCCTCATGCCTTGACCTCCCAAAGTGATGGGATTACAGGTGTGAACCACTATACCTGGTCTCTTTCAGAAGTTTTTAAGCATAAAATATATTATTAGCTATACTTATCATGATACACAATAGATCTCTCAAATTTATTCATTCCTTCTATCTAATCGAAATTTTTTTAATCAATTTTTTTATTTTGATATTGTGGAGTACAGTTTAGGGTTAGGTATACAAATATGCTTCCTTCAGGCACCCTTGATGATAAGGGGTGTCTCCTCGTTCCCAGACAGATATTGGCTACCATTAATACCACCTCCCTTCCCCTCCACCCTATAGTTTCCAACCACTGTCAGTATTTTTTTTTTATAGTATTACGGTGGATGTTCAAGGTCCACTATATGAGTGAGAACTTGTGATACTCAGATCTTTGTTTCTGTGAGAGATCACTCAGTATTATTGACTCTAGTTGCTGCAAAATTCATGATATTGTTCTTTTTCATGGCTGCATAGTATTCCATCGTGTATATGTGCCACATTTTAAAATCCAGTCCTCTTTTGATGGACAGCATGGTTGGTTCCGGGTTCTTGCTATTGTGAACAATGCTGCAATAAACATTCGTGTGCAGGTATCATTTTGATAGAGTGATTTGAGTTCTTCAGGGTATATTCCCAGTAGGGGGATTGCGGGGTCATATGGGAGGTTGATATTTAGAGATTTTAGGAATTGCCACACTGCTTTCCACAGAGGTTGGACTAGTTTACACTCCCACCAACAGTGTAGAAGTGTTCTCTTTTTGCCACACCCTCTCCAGCAACTGTTATTTTTTGAGTTATTGATAATTGCCATTCTGACTGGAGTTAGCTGGTATCTCAGTGTGGTTTTGATTTGCATCTCCCTGATGATTAGTGAGGTTGAACATTTCTTCATGTGTCTTTGGCCACTCGTATGTCTTCCTTTGAGATGTGTCTGTTTATATCCTTTGCCCACTTTGTAATGATGGGGTTGTTTGTTTTTTTCTTTTCAGCACGTTTGAGTTCCTTGTAGATCCAAGATGTTAAGCCTTTGTCAGACCTGGTGTGGGCAAATACTTTTTCCCAGTCTGTTCGCTGTCTCCCTGCTCTCTTGATGGTTTCCTTGGCTTTCCAGAAGGTTGTCAGTTTAATGAGGTCCCACTTGTCTGTCTTATCTCTTATGAACTGTGGGTTTTGGGTTTTGTTCAGGAATTGGATGCCAGTTCCAACTTCCATGAGAATATGTCCTTCATTTTCTAAGGTTCTTATGGTTTGAGGTGTTACATTTAGGTCTCTGATCCATTTGGAGTTAATTTTTGTGTATGGGGATAGATAAGGGTCCTGTTTCAATCTTCTGCATGTGGTCAGCCAGTTTTCCCAGCACCATTTACTGAATAGGTTCTCCTCTCCCCAGTGGTAGGTGGTGGAGGCTTTGTCAAAGATGAGTTGGTTGAGAAATTGAGGTTTCACCTCTGGAATCTCAATTGTATTCCATTGATCTATATGCCTATTCCTATACCAGTACCAAGCTGTTTTGATGATTGTAGTTTTATGGTAAATTTGAAGTCTGGCAATGTGATACCACCTGCTTTGTTTTTTTTTTTTGCTAAGGATTGTGCTGGCTATTCTTGGTCGTTTGTGTTTCCATATGAATTCCTGTGTTGTTTTTACTAGGTTTGAGAAGAATGTTGCTGGTAATTTGATGGGTATTGCATTGAATCTGTAGATTGCCTTAGGTAAGATGGACATCTTCACAATGTTGATTCTTCCAATCCATGAGCATGGGATATTTTTCCACTTGTTTGTGTCATCTTTGATTTCTTTGAGCAGAGTTTCATAGTTTTCATTGTAAAGGTCTTTCACGTCTCTGGTAAGGAAGATGCCAAGGTATTTCATTTTTTGTGGCTATTGTGAATGGAATTGTGCTTTTTATTTGGGTTACTGTTTGTTTATTATTGGTGTAAAGAAATACAATTGTCTTTTGAACATTTATTTTATATCCTGAGACTTTGCCAAAGGCCTTTATCAGTGTAAGGAGGTTTTTGACAGATTCTTTTGGGTTTTCAAGATGCACAATCATGTCATCTTCAAAGAGAGATAACTTGATTTCCTCTTTTCCTATTTGGATACCCCTGATTGCCTTCTTTTCTCTGATTGCTCTATCCAGGACTTCCAATACTAGATTGAACAGGAGGGTGAGAGTGGGCATCCTTGTCTTGTTCCAGTTTTCAGGGGAAATGGTTCCAATTTTTGTCCATTTAGTAGTATGCTGGCTGTGGGTTTCTTGTAGATGGCTTTTACTATTTTTAGGTATGTTCCCTGTATGCCTAGATGTTTGAGGGTTTTTATCAAGAAGGGGTGCTAGATTTTATCAAAAGCTTTTTCTGCATCTAATGATACAATCATATGGTTTTTGTTTTGACATCTGTTGGTTTTTTTTTTCTTTTTGAGTTGGAGTCTCACTTGGTCGCCCAGACTGGAGTGCAGTGGCTGCTCCCATCCACCGCAGCATTGCCTGCTGGGCTCCGGCAATCCTTCCACCTCATCTTCCAAGTAGCTGGAATTACAGGCATGAGCTACCATGCCCGGCTGATTTTTTGATTTATTGTAGAGATGAGGTCTCGCTGCCCAGGTGGGTCTTGAACCTGTGGGCTCAGGCAATCTACTCACCTCAACTTCCCAAAGGTGGGGGATTACAGGCTGAGCCACTGAGCCCGGCTTGTTGATATATTTAATTACATTTATGGTTTTATGAATGTTGAACCAGTCTTGCATCCCAGGGATGAAGCCTACTTGATCATGATGGATGATTTTTCAGATATGTTGTTGAATCCGGTTTGCTAGGATCTTGTTGAGAATTTTAGCATCTATGTTCATCAAAGATATTGGCCTGTAGTTCTATTTCTTTGTTGGGTCTTTACCTGGCTTGAGTATCAATGTAATGTTAGCTTTGTAAAATGATTTGGGGAGAATTCCATCTTTCTCAATTGCCTAGATTACCTTCAATAGGATTGGTATCAGCTCCTCCTTAAATGTCTTGTAGAATTCTCCTGGAAACCCATCTGGACCCGAGTTTTTTTTGTAGGTAGTTTTCTTATTACATAGTCAATTTCCTTGATTGTTATTGGTCTATTTAGGGTCTCAATTTCTTCATGTTTCAACCTAGGCATGTTGTGTGATGTCAGAAAGTCCTCCATTTCCTTAAGGTTTTCAAGTTTCTTTCCATAGAAGTGTACATAGTAGTCTCTAATGATCTTTAGTATTTCTTCAGGGTCAGATGTGACTTCATCTTTTGTGTTTCTGATTGTGTTCATTTGGGTTTTTTCTCTCTTTTTCTTAGTCAGTCTAGCTAGGGGACCATCGATCTTGTTTATCCTTTTGAAGAACCAGTTTTTTGTTTCATTGATTTTTTTGTAATTTTTTTTGTCTTCTATGTCCTGGATTTGGGCTTTTATTTTGGTGATCTGGATTCTTTTGCTGAAGTTAGGGTTTTGGTGGTCTTGCTTTTCCAGCTTTCTTAGGTGGCTTGTAAGGCTATTAATTTGTGATCCTTCCATTTTCTTCATATGTATTTGTAGGGATATAAATTCTCCTCTTACTACAGCTTTCATGGCATCCCAAAGATTTTGGTAAGATATTTCTTCATTTTCAATTGTTTCCAGGTATTTTTTAATCTCTGTTTTGATTTCATTGTTGACCCAGGAGTTGTTTAGCATCATAGTATTTAGTGTCCATATCTTTGTGGGTTTTGGGGGGACCTTGTTGGTGTTAATGTTTATTTTTATTCCACTGTGGTCTGAGAAAGTACATGGTTAAATTTCAGTCCTTTTAAATTTGCTTATACTTGATTTATGGCCAAGTATGTGGTCAATCTTAGAGTATGTTCCATGAAGTGATGAATAGAATGTATATTCTATGGTCTTTGAATGGAGTATTCTGTATGTATCAATTAAGTCCTTTTGGTCAAGAGTCACGTTGAGGTTTTGGATCGTTACTGATTTTTTGTCTTGATGATCTATCTAGGGTTATGAGTGGGATATTGAAGTCCCCAGGTATGATGATGTTGGAGTCGATATCCTTTTTTAGTTTATCCAGAAGCTGCTTTATGAAAGTTGGTGCTCCTATGTTGGGTGCATATATTTTAGGAAGGATATTTCTTGTTGATGGATGGAACCTTTTATCATTATGTAGTGGCCTTCTGTATCTTTTTTGATTTTTGATAGCTTTAAGGGTATTTTGTCTGTGATTAAGATCACGACTCCTCCTTTCTTTTGTGTTCTGTTTGCCTGAAAATTTGTTTCCCATCCTCTTACTTTGAGTCTGTGAGTGTCCTTTCTAGTGACATGAGTCTGTTGAAGGCAATAAATTGTTGCCTGGTGATATTTTATCCATTTTGCCATTCTATGTTTTTTCAGTGGTGCATTTAGTCTGTTCATATTCAAGCTAATCATTGAATTGTGAGAGTTGATCCCTATCATAATGTTCCTTCAGAGTTGTTGTTCTTTCTGTTTGTGCATTGTCTTTCTTTTGGTTCTGGAGTTGTTTCATGTGTGTTTTTAATCTTTTGCCTGTACTCTTGTGAAGAACATTGTTCTTTTTTCCTTTTCTTCTGTGTTCAATACTTTCTTAAGTCTTTCTTGTAGAAGTGGTCTGGTGGCAGCGTAGTTTCTTGGGGATTGGATATCTGGGAAAGATTTCAATTTTCCTTCACTGATGAAACTTAGCTTGGCTGGGTAGGTTATTCTTGGTTGAAATTGTTTATCTTTTAGAACTTTGAAGATAGGGCTCCAAGCTCTCCTAGCCTGGAGTGTTTCTGTAGATAAATCTGCTGCTATTCTAATTGGTCTTCCCTGGTAGGTAGTCTGACCTTTTTCTCTTGCTGCCTTTAGGATTTTTTCTTTTATGCCTATTTTGTTTAGGTGAATTATTATGTGTCTGGGAGTTGTTATTCTCATTTGTTGTCTTGCAGGGCTTCTCTTAATCTCTTGTGTTTGAATTTTTGCATCACTGATGAGGTGAGGGAAGTTTTCTTGAATGATTTCATGAAATGTTTGTTCCAGTATGGCCTCTGTTTCTCTCTCTTACTCAGGAAGGTCAATTACTCTTAGGTTCAGCCTCTTGAAGTAATCACTCATTTCTTGAAGGTTTTTTTTCTGTCTTTTTGAGCTTCTTTTCCATGTTTTTGACTGTTTTGGTTAGTTGTGTTTTTGGTCTTCGAGGTCTGAGATTCTTTCTTCTGCTTGGCTAATTTTGCTTTCCATGATTATTAGTTTGTTATTTATTTCCATCACAGTATTCTTTACTGCTGTTATTTCTGACATCAGCTCCTTCCTATTTTCCTCTTATCTCTCTTTGATTTTTTTAATTCTCTCTATTCATATCTTGATGTCTGGGTTTGTTTCATGTGACCAGTCATTCTGGGGGCTCTTCATTGTTTGTGTACCGAAGTCTGTTTTCTCAGTGTCTGACCTCCCAGAGGTCTGTGTGACACCTATATTCTTCTTTTGGTTTTCTTCATTTGTGCATTTTTTTTGTTGTTGTTGTTGGTTTTTTCCCCCCTTCCCTACTTTTTCCTTCCCTCCACCTCACTGTCTTCTTTAATTCTGTTATTCAGGGGTGGAGGGGTTTTTTTCACTTCTTTTTGTTCAATCTTCTATTCTTCTTTATGTATGTCCTCTTACTTTGTTCAATTCTGGAGTTGCGCTGTAGGTTGGTGTGGCCCTTTTTGCAGTTTTGAGATTTACTTAAGGGAGGAGCTGTGATTCAAAATCTATCTGTAGGTCCTGGTATCCACTGACAGGTGTATGAATAATCTGAAACCCACTTCCCACTGCCTTGGAATCTGTCCATGCATTGGGGTTGTAGGTTTACTCCCTGAAATAAAATGAGGTTAGCAGAGGGAAGAGAATGGAGCAGGCAGTGGGGGGAATGAGAGGAGTGGAGAGAGAGAGGAGTAAGGGTGAAAATGGACGAGTGTACCAACAAATGGAGAGAGAGAGACAAAAAGTGAAACATATAAAAACAATAGACCACAGCTACAAACTAACCACTCCCATACAAAAAAAACCCAAAACTAAAACATACAATGTTACTAGCATACAATCTTGCCAACCTCCTTATTGGTGTGCTATTCTTCTATACAAAGATATGGTTTACAGCCAGGCTCGGTGGCTCAGCCTGTAATCCCATACCTTTAGGAGGCTGAGGTGAGTGGATTGCCTGAGCTCACGGGTTCGAGACCTGCCAGGCAGGCGATACCTTATCTCTACAATAAATCAAAAACTAGCCAGGTGTGGTAGCACACACCTGTAGTTCCAGCTACATGGAAGGCTGAGGCGGAAGGATTGCCAGAGCCCAGCAGGTTGAGGCTGTGTTGGATGGGAACAGCTATTGCACTCTAGTCTGGGCAACAGAGTGAGACTCCAACTCAAAAAAAAAGAAAAAAAGAAAAAGGAAAGAAAAGAAGAAAATGTTCAGCATCACTAATCACAAGAGAAATACAAAGTTAAACCATGGAAGATACCACCTCACATCTGTTAGAATGGCTATTTTCAAAAAGGCAAAAGATGACAAGTGCTGTTGATAATGTAAAGAAAACTAACCCTCTTATGCTGTTGGTGGGAATGTAAATTAGTATAGCCACTATGAAGAAACGGTTTGACAATTTCCCAAAAATTAAGAACTATCATATATGATCCATCAATTCCACTACTGGGTATATATCCAAAGGATTAAAAAAAAATCCACATGTAAAAATGATATCTGTGCTACCATGTGTATTGTAGCACTATTCACAAAAGCCAAGATATAGAATCAACCAAAGTGTCCATCAACAGATAAGTGAATAAAATAATGTCATATATATACACAATGGAATACTATTTAGCTTTACAATTTAAAAAAGAATTTCTTGATGTGTGACAGTATGAATGAACCCAGAGGACATTATGTCACATAAAATAAGCCAGACCCAAAAATACAAATCACCACATTATCTCATTTACATGTAGAATCTAAAATTGCTGAACTCATAGAAACAGAAAGCCAAGTGGTGGTTACCAGAGTCTGGCAGAGTCAGGGAGGTTAGGCAGAGTTGGCCATAAAATTTTGATTAGAGCCATCCACCGCCGCCTCCTCCAAGGCAGCCATTCCACATCGCACCATCAGTGCCTGAGGCGAGCTGCAGCCGCCACCGCCAAGGCAGCCATTACACATCACACGGCCCGTGCCTGAGGTGATCCACAACTTCAGACCTTGAAGCCCCTGCAAGCAAGATCTGCTGAGGTCTACTACCACCAGACGTCCTGCCAGGCCATAGGACTCCTCCCGTGTGCGTTGAGGCAACATCTTCCCCTTAGGGGAGGTCGAGTAGCTGAGATAAAGACCATCTGGAGCAAGGGATGACACCACCTGCTGGCGATTCAAGGTAACAACACCAAAAGGGGAAAAATGGAAGCCTGACAGACACAGGCCAGATCTGAGTGGTGAATGGGGCAGTCGTGAACTGAGTGATGATCTGAACTTCCCTTCACAACAGGCCAGGGGCAACTGATCCTAACTGTGAACAAACTTAACAGCCTGAAAAGACAGAAATCAGAGCTGAAAGGATATTCGAAAGAAATGTCGGCTTTTATTTTAAAGATGTGTGGTACAATACAGGATTAGATATACAAGTGGACATTGTGTAGGTAAAGTTTGGGCCTTCCTTTTGTCCCCACTTTGTGTAGTTTGAGATCAGGCACCCTTATTGAATTTGTGTCCCTCCACCCACAACCTGGCAGGATTCCACTACTGACAATCCCTTCTTAAAGTATTATGGTAAATGTTCACTTATGAGTGAAAACATGTGGTACTCAGTTCTTTGTTTCTGTGATAGATCACTGAGTATTATAGACTCTAAATCTACCACCTAACTCCAGTAAGAATGACCATAATTAATAAAACAAACAACAGATGAAGGTGAGTATGTGCAGAAAAGCTAGCACTTCTACACAGCTGTTGGAAATGAAAACTAGGTCAGTCTCTATGGAAAGGCAGCGATTTCTAAAAGAACTAGAAATTGACCTTCCATATGATCCAGCAGTCCCTCTCCTGGGAATATACCTGGAGGAGCTCAAATCATTCTGCAAAAAAGATATCTGCACACACATGTTTATTGCAACACTATTTATGATAGCAAAAACACGGAACCAACCATGCTGCCCATTGAAATTGGACTGGATAAAAAATATGTGGTACATATAAATGATGGAATATTACACAGCCACAAAAAAGGACAAACATATGAACTTTTTTTTTCATATACTTGTTGACCATTTGTATGGTTCTTTAGAGAAATGAATGTTCAGGTTCTTTGCCCTTTTTTTTTTTTGAGTTGGAGTCTCACTCTAGCCCAGACTGGAGTGCAGTGGCCACTCCCAGCCACTGCAGCCTCGACCTGCTGGGCTCCAGCGATCCTTCCCCCTCAGCCTTCCAAGTAGCTGGAACTACAGGCGAGCGCTACCACGCCCAGCTAATTTTTTGATTTATTGTAGAGACGAGGTCTCGGCAAGTTGCCCAGGTGGGCCTCGAACCCGTGGGCTCAGGCAATCCACTCACCTCAGCCTCCCAAAGCACAGAATTACAGGCATAGCCACCGAGCCCGGCTCTTTGCCCATTTTTAAATTGGGTTATTTGTTTTCTCACTATTGAGTGGAGTTTCTTACAAATTTTGGATGTTAACTACCTATCATATGTATTCTTTGCAAATATGTTTTCCCATTCTATAGACCATATCTTTACTCTGTTGTTTCATTGCCTGTGCAGAAGCTTGATGTAATCCCATCTGTCCATATTTGCTTTTGTTGACTGTGCTTTTGAGGTCATATCCAAACAAATCATGCCCAGACCAGTATTATGGAGCTTATTCCCTGGGTTTTCTTCTATATGTTTTTAAAGCTTCAGGTCTTATATTTACGTCTTTAATCCATCTTTAGTAGATTTTTGTATATAGTGTGGGTGAAGGGTCTAGTTACATTCTTCTGCAGGAGGCTATCTAGTTTTTCCAGCACAATTTGCTGAAGAGATTATTCTTTTCCCATTGTGTGTTCTTGGCATTTTTGTTAAAAATCAATTGGTCCTTCATAGGGATTTATTTCTGGGCTTTCTATTCTGTTCCACTGTCTATGCGTATGATTTTATGCCAGTACTGTACTGTTTTGATTACTATAACTTTGTTGTAGGTTATGAAATGATGCCTCCAGTGTTTTACTTTTTGGTCAAGATTTCTTTGTCTATTTGTGGTCTTTTGTGGTTCCGTACACATTTTAGAACTTTTTTTTCTGTTTCTGTGAAAGATTCTATATATTCTTATTCCCACTCCTCACAGAGCCACCTTTTGAGAAATTCACTTCAACTGTTTACCTTTCTACCTCTGTCCCAATCAGCCTTACAGAGTTCTCTGTTAGGCCAAAAGAGGTGATCAGCCCAGAGACTAGAAAACATAAATGGAGCTAGGAACTAAGAACTGTATATGGGGTGAACAAGAAGGGAACTTGACTTTTCCAAGCTAGTTCTGTATTAGAAGTGAGCAGAGATAGGTAGGGGATTTAATGTAAACTTTTTATACTGAGTGACATTAATCAATTCCTCACTTTTGGGAAGTATAGATGCTGGGAAAAAATAATTTAGGCCTTTTAGTTCAAGTTTGTTGTAATTTTCAACACCAAGCAACTGTTTATTGTTATTACTGCGTTCTATAGAATAGTCTACAGTTGAGCAAAACAGAACCAGCATGACTATGCTATTACAAGTAATTTCATCTTCTACTTTATGGAATTATGAATGTTTGTGGCAAGGTTTTTGTTATTTTAGGTAACAGATAAGTGTTTCTCTTGGAGATCCTGAAGCCCCTGATTGGCTGGACTTGTACCTACTCTTTATCAATATATTACATGCATTTAATGGTGGACTCTAAATTGTATCTCTATCTCTTTTTTAGAACATGAAAAATATACAAATCTATTCCCTTATATGCATAAAACAACCTAATGTTGATTATCTACATTTATAGTATAATATTATTGCTGATCAAAGTCTTCCTGAGTCACTAAGAAAGACTAAATTATGCTATCTATCACATCTGTATTTAGAAATTGTTGAATGAAGGGATCTTCTGCCTTAATATTTAGCTAATCAAACATTCAATTAACCATAATTTCTTAACATTTGAGCTTTCTGTATAATGTAAAATATTTAGAATAACTGATAAAATGGTCAATTAAAATACAAAATAGAGTATTCCTCCATTGAGGAATCAGGAGAGGGACCTGCCTTTTAGGGATAAAAGTGCTGATTCTTTCTGCTTTGGTGTGCTTGCCCTCCAGACAGATCTTGCAAGACAGTCATTAAAGTCTCACTTCTGTTGCACCCCACATCTCTGTGTCCATCCTTTGATTTTGGGCAGTGGTGACAGGATGTGAGAAGGTTTTCCAGTCCAAACCGCTGGCTTACAGGCCATCGAAGCTACTGTCACAAGACCCAGGGGTCTGTCCTCCATAGACATGCAGATAACAATGGACAAATGCAGTTGAGAGCTGGCAAAAATGGAAAGAACAAGAAAAAGATTCCCATGCCCATGTTTCTGCTCCTTCAATGTACCCAACACATCCATAATGGCAGCAGTAGGAAAACTTCAAAAGCTGCTGCAGTCCCTTGACATTGGGGTGTCCGCAGGCTCCATGTTGCATCCCTACCTGTCTTGGCTGCATTAGTAGAGAGCTTGTTGAGGTCCAGGACAGCTAAGAGGTCTTCCAGCAGTCCCAAAGTCAGACCTCTTGGCCTCATAGAATTTGCCTGCCTTTGAGCACAGGCCTTAAACTCTCCAAGTGTATTAGTGAGTGTTCTCCAGAACCCAAGGCCCTTCTCTGTTGCCTGCTGAGGTGGGCCTTGCTCCTCCCATGTACTGTGGAGGCTTCTGCTGGCTCCCACCCTTATGCAACCCCTCACCGCCACTGGCCTGGCTTGACGCTGTAACTGGGCTCTTCCAAACCAGCTCTGTAAGCCCCTCCCTGCCAAAACGGCTTCCTCTCTGCAAGGTTTCCTGTCTCATTGGTGGCAGCTCCCTTGGCGACCATCCTGGCGCAGGCCAGTCCAGCAGCAGATGGCCAATGGTGAGCAGAGGAATATACAGAAGACCACTGTGCTCCTGTTTCCCTGAATGCTCCCTCCATGTGCTTTTATTGAACTATTGAAACTACATTATGAAATGACTACTGATTAGCAGAAAGAAAGCCTTGAACAGAGGGAAATAAAAGACCGGTCTGTGAGGCAGAGACATTGATTTGGGTTACGTCGTCTACTGTGGAAAGAAGAAAGTGTGTACTGAAGTTTTGCTGAATATGACAGGCTCACCGGTAGAGCTTCTTTTTCAAGTGAAGAGCCTGCTTCAGGCTGCAGGTACATTAATGCTGCCCGCAGGGAGGCCCAGGTGCAGAGGAGGGGAGGGGAGCCGGGAGCAGACGAACAGCCACCAGGTCTCAGGGCCAACAGCCTGAGTCCACCTGGACCGGGCCCCAGAGGGCTGCTGGGCCTGATACTTCCGCCACTGGGGAAGCCCACCCATCACTGAAGCTCATGCAAGCGGCAATCATAGAGCATATCACACACCATGGCAAATATTTGTCTGCAAGCCTGTGCAGTATGTTCCCATGTTCTGGGCCCCACTCACCACGTGGTAGAGCACCCCCATCATTAGCTGTCCTGAGTGAAAAAGCTACATTGAGATGGCTGTTTCAAAAAAAATGAAATAAAATAAAATACAAAATAACATTTAAGATGATAGCAGAAAAAAGTATACATCTAATAAGTTACTTATTATTATTAAAATTGTGTTTAAAAGTAGTTATTAAAATGTGTTTTTATAACGTACTTTAATTCTTGCATACTAAGGCAATAAATGTAGACATTCATATACTATACTGAAAGCAGCCTTGAAATATCGGCCAAGAGAGTGCATAATCTTGAATCTGCATGTGTTAGCTCATCACTCTGGTGTTAGTAACCCAAGAGTCAGAGTTCTACAATTATTCTATGAAATGTAAAGGTAGTTGTTTCTTTTTTTAGTCTTTTTTTGAAATGTGGTTCTCCTTTGACATGGGTTTAGTTTGGTTGTGTAGTTGAAACCTGTGACAGTTGTATGTGAATAACTTCTTATGACTATGTTAGGAACCATGTACAAATGTATAGGGTGGGTTCTTGGTGAGTTGTGTTTGAAATAGAATTTGAAGTAAAGCTGGTTTTAGTCAGGGAAATGAAACTAATATACATTTGGTATTTGGGCATTTCTGTACTTTGGGATAATCTATTTCATACTAATTCTGTAAAAAAGCTTTCTTATAAGAAGACTTGATTTAAACGGAGGTAGAAGAAAGTTGTGCCCCCAAAATACTTATTCTACATGATGATTATTTGGAAAAAGTCAATCAGACTTTTTTTTTTGTCTACACATAAAAAATGACTTAGATTGATCATTGTTGGATTGAGTAGACAAATCTTCCAATTTGGACAGGTTCAATGAGAGTGAAATGGAAGAGTTGAGCTCATGTTGACAATTGAGAAAAATTAGCACTTGGCAAATAGTCTTGTTTTGTTTTGAAAATGAGTAACAGTTAGATTCATTGTTCCCTTAATTTTCTCCCTTCTATTCCTGATAGATTGGTATGTCTATCTATCAACCTGAAGAAGTAAAATAACTGTGCAATTATAATGAGTGTGTCACTATTTGACAGCCATAAGTAAAAGGGATCTAACTTAAAAGAATCTTTTGGAAAAGATGCCCAAAATTCCCACTGAGCTGTTTGCTTCTTATCATCTCCCCTCCTCCAAGTAAATGTGGTAAGAGTGGTGCTTTTTTAAAAAACGATTTACCTCACAGAACCCTAAGAATGAAAATAAAATTAAGTGTTTATTTTCTCTTTTCATTTCATATTACATTTTGTAGTAGATCTGTGATGTGCTATCCAGAGTTTTTGCTTGTTCTCCCCTTTCCTCCAGCATTCTCTACCTTTAGCATCAAGGTACTCATTGAGATATTCCTTTATTCAAAGATTTATAGTACACATAAGTTATTTATTTTTTATTTACTTTATTTTCATTTTCATTTTCTCTTTTTTATTATAAAGATGTGGGGTATAATTCAGAGTTAGGTATACAAACATTGATTATGCAGGTGTCCTTGTTGATGCGGTATGCCTTCCCCCCCAGTAGTTTCCCTCAACTGCCAATCCCATCCCCCATCCCTTGACAGTTTCCCACTACTGCCATCCCTTTCTTATAGCATTTTTGTTTTTTTTGAGTTGGAGTCTCACTCTGTCGCCCAGACTGGAGTGCAGTGGCCACTCCCAGCCACCGCAGCCTCTGCTGG